>NC_058084.1:466697203-466925001 GCF_014858855.1 Bufo gargarizans
GTTCAGCCATGAAGAATTCTTGTGGTGTCTCCGTAGAAGGGGATAAGACAAGCGCACCTCGGGCCTGTAACCAGGAGTTATGTGTTTCATCAAACCCTTTCTACTTCTTTCTAAACGAGAGATAATGGACTGTTATACTTTTATCCTTTATTTCAGTTTTTCTCCATTTATTAGATTTCTATATTGTATCTTTTATTACATGTATTTCTTCTTATATCTATGTCCGGGCAGCAGGATGTATGTCCCCATATAAAGGGGACTCAGGGCAGCCATCAGATAATGTCTGTGCACAGAGATGCAGGGAAGACATGGTTGGTGTGTCCTCTGCCTGCCCACCAGCCGCCTCTATTGAAGGGATTTCCTCTGATGTCAGCAGTTTCCTCCTGTACAGGACCCAGCACCATCTTCATATTCTTCTCCTCTTTGTTGAGATCTTCAGGTGAAGTTCATGGTGTTGCTGAGGACGCCATGAGGACCAGACATCTCATATTCCGCTTATTCGCCGGTGTCATCATAACTGCAGCAGCAGAAGAATCTGAGGCATCTGCAGGAGATAAGACCGGAGGGGGGTCATGAGAGTGGACAGGTCAAGTGGTGACAGTGGGGACTGATGAAGAGAGGGGTAGTAGGTCCTAGGGGTACGAGCTGATTACGGTGAGTCCTGCTGCTGAGTCCCCCCACAATCAGCTGGTATCAATGGAGGAAACATTTAGGGAACTCTTCTGGGAAAGTCAAGTGTTCACCAGAGGGTAGGAAATGTCCTCTATAGCGAGAGGGGCCCTCTGTGATGCCTCTCTGCTCGGGATTATCGAGAGGATGCTGACGGGGGACCCTCAAATATTTTCTGCATTTGCCCTCATAGAAGGAGTACGGGGGTCATGTTAATTTGTGTACTTACCTTGTTAGTCTGTTCCTGCTGCTCTTTCTGATGCTGCTTGGAAAAGTAAAAATAGATTTTTAAAAAAGATTCCCTGCATCGGCAAACACAGTGGGGTCCTAGTGCCCCAAAAACAATCTTGCCCCCTCCCTAGTTCATAAACGTTTAATGCATTAAATTATGCAATTATTTCTGTGGCCAATAGGGGGAGCTCATTGCATGCTGATGTATCATAGAGTTCACTGTGTAAACCCCTATGCAGTGAGCTCCTTCAAGTGGCAGTTACAGGTAGACTGAAGGTAAATTATTACTTACCTGCTGCTCTTGTTTTGTCTTCTCAGGCAATTTGGTGTCCACCAACCGCGTCTTGTCCTAAAGGAAAGATTAAAGAAGATAAGATCAGCTCCATGTGATGACAGGATCAGTCTATACAGTTCTGTACACGGAGACTGTCCTGTGGACACTAAATGAGGCAGAGCTCAAAGCAGGAAAGTATGTGACCACTAACATTCAGTCTTACTTATTCTATAAACTTACTGGGTGGTCTCCTCAATTGGTCGGGCCGGCATCGCCTCTATGTCCAATGGTCTATAATGAAAAAAACAGCTCTAACAACAATGTATGGGCTTCGATGACATAGTTTTATACACCTATATCTGGAAATATTATCAGCTCATTATATATAGACTCTGTACTCACCTTGCTGTGTTCTCAGCTTGTTCCTCCACTACAGTCTCTTTCTCCTCTACTTTCACCTTTTCCTTTTCCATTTCCTCTATAGCCTTTTCCTCCTTCACTTCTTCATCTCCTGCCTTTTCCTCCTCCGCCACCTTCTTCTCCTCCTCTTCTTCCTCCAGTTCTATTTCCTCCTTGCTATTAGACATAGAACATACATTATATCAGGACTTTGTTCTCACCATTTTTAGGGGAGGAGTTTAGATGGGATATGTTTCCCTCTTAGAGAATGGGATAAACCTCGATAATCCTCAGTGTGATGCTCTATGGTCTGGTTTTAAGGTGCAAAAAGTTTGTGCCCCCCCCCCCTCTTGCCCAGGCTCCAGCATTGCCAGTTCCTCACTGCCCGGTTTATACACTTACATAGTGTCCATCTTAAAGGGTGGCTCCAATTTCTTCACTGTTCGTATCCTATAATAGAAAACAGCTCTGGTTACTGGAACTACCCAATATACACCCCAAATATAAGATGTGGCAAGACTGGTGTCTCCAGTGATCATTATCACATTTACTAGTAATAAATAATATCCATAACATCACAACATAATTAACCCCTTGCATCTGGAATGTTTTATGATGAGAATGTCGTCTATATAGCGAGTCTCTCAGATAAATATACTGATATTAAATTCAGAAGCTTTCCTTCTACCTTCCTATAGAGGACACAGGAGAATTGTCCTTTCTATAACTATACATGTCACATATGGTAGGGGACAACTCATCGATCACCTTGTAAGGCAGACGCCTATATCGCCCTATTATTCTATGATATAATCACCTTACTGGCAGCTCGGAGCCCTCCACCGTCCACCACCACCTGTTAGGGAAATACAACGAGATTATATCTACAGGTTAGGAATATTCTCATTCATAGACATGATACAATATGACATCATTAGAGATTTCCATAGTAACAGCCAATCAGATCTCTGTGTTCATTTTCCCGCACTTTTATGTATGAGGCCTGATGACTGTATGAAATGTTTTGTGGTTCCCTGATGTGTGTTTTCTGTGCACTCTGCAACGCATGGAGATTTATACTGTGTCCTTTCCACTATGGACGTCTCATATATGAAGGTGGAGCTGTGGATGAAGAATACTTTTATCTATTAATATTCAGATCTAGAAAGAGAAATATTATATTTTATATCTGACCTTCTGACCTTGGGGTGCTTTACCTATAGGCAGAATGTGGGGTGATGTTCAGGACAATAAATGTTGCATGTTGTGGATCAGTAATTCTTCTACACAGTGTGGAAGATTTATCAAACTACTGCAAGATCAGATGTAGCTCTGAAAGCCAGTTGGAAAATGTAAAATGTGACCTGATTAGCTGCTATGGAGAACTGCTCCACAGGGTCTTTGCCATATTCTTGCTTAATCAATTCAATCACTGTCCTAAATCAATATACAGAACTTTACATTGATGTACTTACATGAGAGCCTGATATTTTTCCTCCTCACTTTCTTCTTCTGGCTCTTCCTCTTCCACCACCGCACCTTCATTCTCCTCCTCAGTATTGATAACTTCCACCATCACTTCCAGTACTTCTTCTTCCTTGATGTTCTTCTCCTCTACCTTCTTGATTGTATTGTCCTCCACTTTCCCTTGCTTTTCGATGTTTATCTCCTCCTCAGTCTTAATTTCTTCCTCCTTCTTGATCATAACCTTCTCTACCTCCTCGATCTTATTCTCCATATTTTTGATCTCCTCCACCTCCTTCATCTTAACCTCCTCCACCTCCACGATCTTAATCTCCACTTCTTTGATCTTAATCACCTCCATCTCCTCGATCTTAACTTCCTCTGCCTCTATGATCTTAATCTCCTCTGCCTCCTCAACCTTAATCTCCTCCACGACCTCCCTGATGTTTATCTTCTCCAACTCCTCCTCAGTGTTAATCTCCTGCAACTCCTCAATGTTAAGCTCCTCTATCTCATCCTCCATGGTTATATCCTCCAAGATGGTAATCTTCTGATTCTCCTTCTTGATGTTACCGTACTCCACCTCCTCATCGATGTTAATCTTCTCCATCTCCTTCTCCTCAATCTCCTTCTCTTCAATCTTAATCTCCTCCTCCTCCTTTTTCTCCTCCTTGACTTCCTCCAATCTAAAATTAGATAAGACAGTGAGAGTCCAGGACATGCTCTATGTGCTCTATTGATATAGAAATGATGAATAGTCGTGTGGAAATGAGTAATTGACAAGCCCAATTTACAAGATCTATCCTCAACTTGTACCCATACCTCAGGACCTGAGCCTATAACGAACTATTTCTTTCAATATTTATGTATTATCTAAACTTAAAGACCTATCCTCAAATCTTCAGTCTTCACTTATTGGTCCTTGCATTTTATCCCTTATATGACCATCAAAACCCTAACCTATAGCAGCGACTGAGGAACTCCCCAGCACTCAAAACCCTAAGGAACCACTTACTGTTACCGATACACAAAAAGTACTGGGGTAATACAGAGATAATAAACACAGTGATGTCACAGTACAGAGACTCTGTATAGGTGAAAAAATAATAAAGTTCAGGTACAGGAATGATGCACACAGCAGAGATGACCATGGGACATCTATAATAACACTGAGGACGGGGCCACATTCTATTTTCCACACCCCCTTCTATCCTCTATAGTCACCATTAACTGGACCTTATATCTCACTGGAAATGGGCCTTTAGTTGATTGACCCCATAGCAACTGAAATGTCTGCAAACCCAGCAGTTATATTCCTGATCCACATAGTAACACACAGAGTGTCCCTTCCAAATCTAATATTTCCCTAACACAGCAGCTGGCAGCCACCACTAGGGGGAGCTCAGTGCATACGGATTTTAAAACTACAATCAAACGGCATGTGAGCTGAATACAGTGAGCTCCCCCTAGTGACCACTGCAGGAAAAAACACAACAGGAAGCAGAAATAGCAAATGCATATAGCGGCCCCTGTCCCATAGCAGTCACCAAGTCTCCCTCTGCGGTAGGTACACCACTGCCACCCGCATCCCTTCTACTGGGTCCATCTATGAAGCTTCTACATGCGGTTATACTCAGGTGCTGAGAGAAATCAGACATATTGTACACTTACAGGAAAGATAGACTTACCTGACTCTATGCAATTCACCAACCAAAGCTGCAGAAGAGGAAAAGGAAAGAGGCGGCCATTACTGAAGAGGAGGAGACATGATAGAAGAAGATGACAGACACAACAGGAGCTGAGGACACAGCAGACTTACCTCCAGCACCAACTACAACCCTCAGGGGAGCGTCAGCTTTGCAGCCCCTTATATAATGTGAGTGATGTCATAATGTGCGGGGGAGGAGCCAACAGCACAACATTCCATAACATCATAATGAGGCCGGAGGAGGTAGCCAATCATAATTTGTGGGGAGGAGCCAACAGCACAGTATTCTGTGACATCATAAAGAGGCCGGAGGAGGCATTCAATCAGAATGTGTGGGGAGGAGCCAACAGCACAGTATTCCGTGACATCATAAAATGGCTGGAGGAGGCAGCCAATCAGGTGTAATCTATATTGAGTGTATGTAAATTTCCCATGTATATGTTGGTGGTATATAGACAGGACATTATAGCTAATTCTACTGTATAATAGATGCTTGTTTCTGGACCTGCTGCTATTTCTCCTAAAACTTTTCTAAGTTTGTTGTTTTTTCCCCCAATAAACTTTATTCATTTCTCCACAGATACAATACACTGGGGCCTATTGACACATAACTATAGAGTCCAATATGTGGGTCTTCCTTATGCATGATGGGAGTTATTCCCCAGCAGCGGGATATCAGTGGTATAGTCCTTCGCCCCTGAGCCGACGCCATTCCCGCTCCATATATTATCATTGTATCTATCGCTCTCGACATTGATACAATTTTCTCCTGATTCGTTATTTTGTCACTGACACCTGAACCAGTGATGTGTAACCTGCTGTTCTACAGCTGATGTGTAACTACAACTCCCAGCATGCCATGAAAAATGCAGACTGTCTTCCTATGATGGGACTTGTAGTTCCAGAACAGCTGCACGTTGCAGATCTGTAATGTTAACAAAGGGTTAATGTACCATGCAAGCAGCAGCTATGGGGTCAGTGATGGGGCCACAGGGCGAGGGGGCAGTTCGGGTATAGACCCCACATAACATAGGAAATCATTGCAGTAATATCCCTGGTGGTCCAGGCAGGCTCGGACTGGCCCACAGGGGTACAGCGGAATCCCCCGGTGGGCCCCTGAGCAAGGTGGGCCCCTAGACTCCCACCCCCTGCACAAGTGGCACATAACACAGTAGACTGACTGCACTACAGACATATATTCAGTGTACAGCACCTCAACCAGCCGATGGTCATATAAAAACTTGTTAGATAATTTATTATATTTGAATGTATCTGTGCGGTGGGCCCTCGGTATCCGGGTCCGACACTGGGTCCAGGGGACGATCATCTCTATGTAACACCCCTGTATATCAACATATGGTAACCTCTGGTAACAGGAAGCAGAGCACAAACCGGGTGTGGCCTCTCCTTGTCCCCCTTTTTCTGACCTGTGCCATATACCATGGTGCAGTATTATATAGACAGTGCGTACAGGGGGAACTTAAGGATATCCAACGACCCGAAAAACAACACTTCTTCCTCCACAAGAGAAACCAAGAAGCATCGCTCAATAAAAATCATATTTCTGTAATAATACAGGGGGCACGCCCTACATAATATACAGTCCTGATCAAAAGTTTGAGACCACTTGAAAAATGGCAAAAAATCCTATTTAGCAGGACTGGATCTTAACAAGGTTCCAAGTAGAGCTTCAACATGCAACAAGAAGAAATGGGAGTGAGACAAAACATTTTTTGAGCATTCAATTTAATGAAAACAACGAATAAACTGAAACAGGCTGTTTTTCAGCTGATCAAAAGTTTAGGACCACACCTCCAAAAAAACACTAACGCCCTCAAAACAGAAATCCAACTTCCAAACATGACCTCAGTAATGAGTAGCTCCGCCGTTATTGTTTCGGCATGCTTGATGCAAGCGTTTCCATGAGGTGAGTGGGAACATTTCTCCAAGTGGTGAAGACGGCCGCATGAAGGCCATCTACTGTCTGGAACTGTTGTCCATTTTTGTAAACTTCCCTTGCCATCCATCCCCAAAGGTTCTCAATTGAATTTAGATCAGGGGAACACGCAGGATGGGCCAAATTTAGATCAGGGGAACACGCAGGATGGGCCAAAAGATGTTATTCTCCTGGAAGAAGTCCCTTGTCCTGCGGGCATTGTCTACTGTAGCGTTGTCCTGTTGAAAAACCCCTGCACTTCCTGAAGCTCAATTGTTCCACTGAAGGAAAAAGCACCCCAGACCATGGCGCGTAGAAAACATCTCAGGTGGGATCTGCTTGTCATGCCAGTAACGTTGGAAACCATCAGGACCATCAAGGTTACATTTTTTCTCATCAGAAAACTAAAACTAAAACTTTCTTCCACCTTTGAATGTCCCATGTTTGGTGCTCTCTTGCAAAGTCCAAACGAGCAGTTCTGTGGCTTTCAAGGAGACGAGGTGTTTGAAGAAGTTATTTTTTTTGAAGCCCTTCAGTTTCAGATACCATCTGATGGTTATGGGGCTGCACCAGTAAGGGCCTTAATTTGGGTCGAGAATAGTCCAGTGTCTTGACGGACAGCCAATTGGATCCTCTGGTTCAGTGCTGATGAAATCTTTTTGGGGGTCTTCCACTTGACTTTTTTGTTCCATAACCCTCAGGATCATTTAAGAAATTCCAAATGACTGTCTTACTGCGTCCCACCTCAGCAGCGATGGCGCGCTGTGAGAGACCCTGCTTATGCAGTTCAACAACCCGACCAAGTTCAAAAAGGGAGAGTTTTTTTGCCTTTGCCATCACAACGTGTGACTACCTGACAGAAGGTGACAATGAATCCACATCTTTGCACAGATTTGGCCTTTTAAAGGTATGTGCTCCTAAAATTTGGATCAGCTGAAAAACAGCCTGTTTCAGTTTATTTGTTATTTTTAATTAATTGAATGCTCAAAAAATGTTTTGTCTCACTCTCATTTCTTCTTGTTGCATGTTGAAGCTCTACTTGGAACCTTGTTAAGATCCAACAATGTAAAATATGAATTTTTGCCATTTTTCAAGTGGTCTTAAACTTTTGATCAGGACTGTACCTCTAGGTGGTGCTCCATGTGAATGAATAAATGCAGTGGGTACTGTGCGGTATTATATTATCTGACGCTGTATGTCAGTATTATTACACGAGAGAACCGTATGCATTGAAGGCAGTGGACAACCTTAGTGCAATGTTTTACTATAGGTCACTACATTAAAGAGGTTCTGCACTTTCATTTAACTGATGATCTATCCTCTGGATAGATCATCAGCTTCTGATTGGCCAGGGTCCGACACCCGGGACCCCCGCCGATCAGCTGTTTGAGAAGGCAGCGGCGCTCCATCAGCGCCACGGCCTTCTCACTGTTTACCGCCAGGCCGCCCGCCCACTGACGTCACGACTTGTATCAACTACAGTGGGCGCGGCTAAGCTCCATTCAGTGAACAGAGCATAGCCGCGCCCACTCTAGTTGATACAAGTCGTGACGTCAGTGGGTGGGCGGCCCGGCGGTAAACAGTGAGAAGGCCGTGGCGCTGATGGAGCGCCGCTGCCTTCTCAAACAGCTGATCGGCGGGGGTCCCGGGTGTCGGACCCCCGCCGATCATCAGTTAAATGAAAGTACAGAACCCCTTTAAGTTCCTGGCTGCAGTCTTCATTCCGTCCTTCCTTCATGTTCAGACCCCTGATATTCAGTTCACAACCTGCCGCTGCTTTTAGACTTTATGACATTACATTCACACATAGAAAGCTTCATTCCAACATCTTCTTGGAGCAGGATTATTTTTATCAGTGTGTGTACATGCTAAATGTGAGGTCTGTGTTTCCAGGATGCTGCTGTTGGCACTAGCTCTCATATCAACACAGATTCTTTTGTGAACTGGTTTCTCCTCTGCAGACACTGATAGTGTCCCTGTGTTTCTCAACTCTTTGCAGACTGCCGATTCTGGTTTGTGATTCCCCACAGGGGGCAGTATTGGAGAGGTCAATGTTAGTAGTGGGGTACCACAGGGGGCAGTATTGGAGAGGTCAGTGTTAGTAGTGGGGTACCACAGGGGGCAGTATTGGAGAGGTCAGTGTTAGTAGTGGGGTACCACAGGGGGCAGTATTGGAGAGGTCAGTGTTAGTAGTGGGGTACCACAGGGGGCAGTATTGGAGAGGTCAGTGTTAGTAGTGGGGTACCACAGGGGGCAGTATTGGAGAGTTCAGTGTTAGTAGTGGGGTACCACAGGGGGCAGTATTGGAGAGGTCAGTGTTAGTAGTGGGGTACCACAGGAGAGAGTATTGGAGAGGTCAGTATCAGTAGTGGGGTACCACAGGAGGGAGTATTGGAGAGGTCGGTATTAGTAGTGGGGTACCTCAGGGGGCAGTATTGGAGAGGTCGGTATTAGTAGTGGGGTACCTCAGGGGGCAGTATTGGAGAGGTCAGTGTTAGTAGTGGGGTACCACAGGGGGCAGTATTGGAGAGGTCAGCATTAGTAGTGGGGTACCACAGGGGGCAGTATTGGAGAGGTCAGTGTTAATAGGGGGGTACCACAGGGGGGCAGTATTGGAGAGGTCGGTATTAGTAGTGGGGTACCTCAGGGGGCAGTATTGGAGAGGTCAGTGTTAGTAGTGGGGTACCACAGGGGGCAGTATTGGAGAGGTCAGCATTAGTAGTGGGGTACCACAGGGGGCAGTATTGGAGAGGTCAGTGTTACTAGGGGGTACCACAGGGGGGCAGTATTGTCTGCAGACATTGTCATGTGTGTTCTCTCCTCTCTCCATAGTAGCATAGTAACATAGTACATAAGGCCGAAAAAAGACATTTGTCCATCCAGTTCGGCCTGTCATCCTGCAAGTTGATCCAGAGGAAGGCAAAAAACCCCTGTGAGGTAGAAGCCAATTTTCCTCATTTTAGGGGAATAAAAATTCCTTCCCGACTCCAATCAGGCAATCAGAATAACTCCCTGGATCAGCGACCCCTCTCTAGTAGCTATAGCCTGTAATATTATTACGCTCCAGAAATACATCCAGGCCCCTCTTGAATTATTTTATTGTACTCACCATCACCACCTCCTCAGGCAGAGAGCTCCATAGTCTCACTGCTCTTACCGTAAAGAATCCTCTTCTATGTTTGTGTACAAACCTTCTTTCCTCCAGACGCAGAGGATGTCCCCTCGTCACAGTCACAGTCCTGGGAATGAATAGATGATGGGAGTGATCTCTGTAATGACCCCTGATATATTTATACATAGTAATTAGATCTCCTCTCAGTCGTCTTTTTTCTAAAGTGAATAACCCTAATTTTGATAATCTTTCAGGGTACTGTAGTTGCCCCATTCCAGTTATTACTTTAGTTGCCCTCCTCTGGACCCTCTCCAGCTCTGCTATGTCTGCTTTGTTCACTGGAGCCCAGAACTGTACACAGTCCTCCATGTGTGGTCTGACTAGTGATGTGTAAAGTGGTAGGACTATGTTCTCATCACGGGCATCTATGCCCCTTTTGATGCAACCCATTATCTTATTGGCCTTGGCAGCAGCTGCCTGACACTGGTTTTTGCAGCGTAGTTTGCTGTTTATTAAAATTCCTAGATCCTTTTCCATGTCAGTGTTACCGAGTGTTTTACCATTTAGTATGTACTGGTGACTTGCATTTTTCCTTCCCATGTGCATAACCTTACATTTGTCAGTGTTAAACCTCATCTGCCACTTCTCTGCCCAAGCCTCCAGTCTATCCAGATCGCTCTGTAGCAGTATACTGTCCTCTGTAGTGTATATATATATAGTATACTGTCCTCTGTAGTGTATATACAGTATACTGTCCTCTGTAGTGTATATATACAGTATACTGTCCTCTGTAGTATATATATACTGTGTACTGTCCTCTGTAGTATATACAGTATACTGTCCTCTGTAGTGTATATGTACAGTATACTGTCCTCTGTAGTATATATACAGTATACTGTCCTCTGTAGTATATATACAGTATACTGTCCTCTGTAGTATATATATACAGTATACTGTCCTCTGTAGTATATATACAGTATACTGTCCTCTTCAGTGTTAATTACTTTACACAGTTTACTGTCATCTGCGAAAATTTATACTTTACTATGCAAGCCTTCTACAAGATCATTAATAAATATATTGAACAGAATAGGGCCCAATACTGACCCCTGAGGTGCCCCACCAGTGACAGTGACCCAATCTGAGTATTTACCATTAATAACCACCCTCTGTTTTCTATCCCTCAGCCAGTTACTTACCCACTTACAGACGTTTTCTCCCAGTCCGAGCATTTTCATTTTATATACTAACCTTCTATGTGGTACAGTGTCAAATGCTTTGGAGAAGTCCAGATATACGACATCCATTGATACTCCGCTGTCTAGAACTTATCTCCTCATAGAAACTGATTAAATTAGTTTGACATGACCGATCCCTCACGAAGCCATGCTGATATGGCGTTATTTGCTTATTTCCGTTAAGATGCTCTAACATAGCATCTCTCAGAAAACCCTCAAACAGTTTACCCACAACAGATGTTAAACTTACCGGCCTATAGTTTCCGGGCTCTGTTTTTGGACCCTTTTTGAATATTGGCACCACATTTGCCATGAGCCAATCCTGTGGGACATTCCCTGTCAGTATAGAGTCTGCAAATATCAGAAATAAGGGTCTGACAATGACATTACTTAATTCCCTTAGGATACGGGGGTGTATGCCATCCGGTCCTGGCGATTTGTCTATTTTAATCTTTTTAAGTCGCTGTTGCACTTCTTCCTGGGTCAGACAGGACACTTTTAATGGGGAATTTATTTTTGCATTCTGCATGTCATCTGACAGTTTTTTTTCCCTCAGTGAATACATAGGAGAAAAAAATATTTAACAGCTTTGCTTTCTCCTCGTCGCTCTCTGCGACTCCCCCCTCATTACTCTTTAAAGGACAGACACCTTCAGATTTATACTTTTTAACATTTATATAATTGAAGAACATTTTAGGGTTAGTTTTACTCTCTTTGGCAATTAATCTCTCGGTCTCTAGTTTGGCCGCTTTTATTTGTTTTTTACATGTTCTATTTTTTTTCTTATAGTTTTTCAGTGCTTCCGTGCTACCTTCCTGTTTTAGTGATTTATATGCTTTCTTTTTGTCATTTATTGCTTTCTTTACAGTTCTGTTTATCCACATTGGTTTCTTTTTGTTCCTTAACCTTTTATTCCCATACGGTATGTACCTCTCACAATTAGATTTTAGGATGCT
Organism: Bufo gargarizans; assembly: GCF_014858855.1. Taxonomy (NCBI): domain Eukaryota; kingdom Metazoa; phylum Chordata; class Amphibia; order Anura; family Bufonidae; genus Bufo; species Bufo gargarizans. Next base: position 466,709,191 of record NC_058084.1, read on the forward strand.
TTTAAAGATATCCCATTTTGTGGCTGTATTTTTATTTGTGAGGACTTTGTCCCAGTTAGTTCGGCCTATGGCCTCTCTTAGTTGGCTAAATTTAGCTTTTTTGAAGTTTGGTATTTTTGTTCCTCCCTGTAGAAACGCTCTCTTGAATGATAATTGGAAGGTTATTACTTTGTGGTCACTATTTCCCAGGTGTCCCCCAACCTGCACGTCTGTTGTTCTGTCAGGTCTATTGGTTAATACTAAGTCCAGTATGGCCGTCCCTCTAGTCGGGTCCTGAACCAGTTGGGAGAGGTAATTGTCTTTGGTTATTGCCAAGAACCTGTTTCCCTTATGAGATGTACAGGTCTCAGTTTCCCAGTCTATATCTGGGTAGTTGAAGTCCCCCATAATAACCACCTCATTATGATTTGCCGCCTCGTCTGTCTCGTTTAGCAGTAGATTTTCTGTGGACTCCGGTATATTAGGTGGTTTATAGTAAACTCCTATTAGTAATTTATTATTGTTTTTAGCTCCATGTATCTCTACCCACAGTGACTCCACATGTTCATGTCCCTCACTTATATCTTCACGGACTGTGGGCTTTAGACCGGACTTTACATAAAGGCAGACCCCCCCCCCCCCCTCACCGGTTATGACGATCCTTTCTAAACAGACTGTAACCCTGTACATTAACTGCCCAGTCATAGCTATCATCCAGCCATGTCTCAGTTATTCCCACTATGTCATAGCTATCCTCCAGCCATGTCTCAGTTATTCCCACTGTCATAGCTATCATCCAGCCATGTCTCAGTTATTCCCAGTGTCATAGCTATCCTCCAGCCGTGTCTCAGTTATTCCCAGTGTCATAGCTATCTCCAGCCATGTCTCAGTTATTCCCACTATGTCATAGTCCTCCTCACACATCACTAATTCCAGTTCACCAGTTTTATTAGTCAGGCTTCTGGCATTAGTATACATACATTTGAGAGGCTTATGTATATTTTTTACCCTACACCTTTCCTTCTGAACTGTTCTAGTCCCTCCTTCCATTCCTCCCCAGTCCCACTACCTCGCCCCCGGTCTCTATCTGCACTATCTTCCCATCCTATAACATAATTACCCTCCCCCAGTCCCTAGTTTAAACACTCCTCCAACCTTCTAGCCATCTTCTCCCCCAGCACAGCTGCCCCTTCCCCATTGAGGCCCAGCCCGTCCCTACGATAGAGCCTGTAGCCGATAGAGAAGTCGCCCAGTTCTCCAGGAACCTAAACCCCTCCTTCCTACACCAGTTCTTGAGCCACTTGTTAATCTCCCTAATCTCCCGCTGCCTTTCTTGTGTGGCCCGTGGTACAGGTAGTATTTTGGAAAATACTACCTTTGAGGTCCTTGCCCTAAGCTTTTGACCTAAATCCCTGAAATCATTTTTAAGGACTCTCCACCTACCCCTAACTTTGTCATTGGTTCCGATATGGACCATGACCGCTGGATCTTCTCCAGCCCCTCCCAGTAATCTGTCAACCCGATCCGCGATGTGTCGAACTCTAGCGCCAGGAAGACAGCACACTATTAGCGATTAGCTATCTTTAGCACTCAAGCTGTTATGAAACTACAACTCCCAGCATGCAAACTTGCTGCTATTAAAACTCCCACAGAAGTAAATTGATCATGATGGGAGTGGTAGTTTCACAACAGCTGGAGTGCCAGAGGTTGCTGACCCCTTCTCCATACTGATTGGACTTGACTCCACCATAGGCCGGTAAGTCTTACCTCTATTGTGGGTAAACTGAGTGAAGGTTTTCTAAGAGATGCTATCCTGGAGAATCTCAGTGATAATAAGTGTATAACGCTGTACCAGCGGCGTCATGTGGGATCGGTCCTGTCAGACTAACCTAATCAATTTCTAAGAGAAGGTAAGGGAGGATGGGGGTCGTGGATGTTGTATGGTTTTGCTAAATCATTTGATACTGTGCCGCATAAAAGGTTAGAAATGAGCGAATTTCATATTTTGAAATTTGTTGATGCTTCATTTGGTGGTAAAATCAGAATTGCGTTATGAATTCCGTTACCACGGACCACAGCGCAATTCTATGACTGAATGTCTTTAGAGTCATTACATTATTCATTCCGTCATAATAGAAGTCTAAGGGCTGCAAAATGGATCCGTCCCGTTTCTGTTATGCAGGGGAGTCTTCTCCTGCCTTTAAAGGCATTCCGTTTTGCATTCTGTCATAGAATTGTGCTATGTTCCGTAGTAACGGAATCCATAACGCAATTCTGATTTTACCACCAAAAAAAGCATGAACGAATTTTATAACATGAAATTTGCTCATCTCTAGGGAGAATTCCTGGAATTTAGAGAAAATGTCTGTATGTGGGTAAGTAACTGGCTTAGGCTACATGCGACCGAATGTGTTTTGCAGTTCGCAAATTGAGGATCCGCAAAAAAAACAAAAAAACGGATGACATCGATATGCCATTTTTTGGGGGGGCGGGTCCATTGTAACAATGCCTAAAACGGACAAGAACAGGACATGTTTTATTTTTTTCCCGAGGCTGAGTAGGTAACACTATACCAGTAGCAAAAGTGCATTCTGGGTAGTGTTATGACATCACACCCTTATCAATGTACACGTCTATCCGACAATGATTGGAAAGTTCCAAACTAGGAAGGTATGTTCATCAAAGAACCACAAAAAGGGAAAACAGAGAAAGAAAGGGAGATCTCTGGAGAAGGATTTGGATTATCAGAAAAACTTTTGAGATCTGACTTCCCGAGATGCTGCACATCACTTGACCCTTGGGTAACATATATTTTTGTTTTAAGTAGTATTAATATAAATTAATTGGTGTCACGGCCATGGTTATGGTCGTGACTCCTGAACCGCATGCGGTTGTCAGCGGTTTTGGTTTGGTTGTCAATCACAGGTGAGGGCTGTGGTATTTGCCTCACCTGTGGTTGCCGCTGGCAACAGTATGTATGTGGCAGCATAGCAGTCTGAGCTGTTTCGTGGCAGCTTGCCATGTTGTGCATGCGGTTGCGTGTGATATGTGTGTATGTGTGCACTTGTTTTTATGTTATTGTGTGCACTTCCCCTTTAAGTGGTGTTTTCCCTTCCCTGGTGGTGGAAGGGTTAACTCCCTTTCTGTGTGTGTGAGACACTGGGCGTGTCTGTGTGGGTGTGGCCTCTTAGGCCTATAAAGCCTCTGTGTTTGGCATGTGTCAGTGGGTTGCTTCAGCCATGCTTAGCTGGAGCAGCCTCCTGTGCATTACATCTGCCAGTGGGGGCCACCCTTGTGGTCATAAACAAACTGTGACTCTTAGGTTTATGTTGATGTCCACTTGACACTTGATGTTTTTCTTTGTTATGTTATGCACCTATGGATCTGGGTTCCTGTGTGTTTGTGTGTGTGCTGTGTCCATTTGTGTTTGGGTGTGGAGACTTGCTGTATTGCACGGGATCCAGTCTGTGTGTCTGTGGCAGGTAGGTGTGGAAGTGCTTTTCAGCCTCCTGCCATATCCGTAGGCTGTTTATGTTCTTTTCCCTGCAGCTTGGCCAGTGAGACTCCTGTTCATTCGTGTCCAGAAGGAACAGGTCATCTTACCCTGCTCCTTGTTCCAGGGCAATCCTGAGGGCTAGCAGGGACCCCAAGGCATACGGTGTATGAGCCCTCCCACCTTCAGGGTTAACTCATATGGTTAGGAGTCAGGGTCAGTTTAGGGACGCGATAGGAGGTGACCTGCTCCCTAATACTGTCGTCCTGGTCAAGCAGCGCGTAACATCTTCTGGCACCGCACGGCTGAGGGTTTTCCCCATCCTCAGCCGTGACAATTGGCTTGATAATTAGCCAAATCCTGCTTATTGCGGACGTATAGTGTTAGTACTAGGTCAGTATCGGCGGCATTTAGTGAAAATGCATATCATTGAATACAAGATCTGATATTGATAACAAGAGAGCTTCTCTGTCGGGAATCTTTATATTCCTTAGTTTTATATAAAGCCGATAATTTATACGTTTTACTGTAGTACTACTTATACAATCCAAGATTGGTCATCATTTTGGACAGAGCAAGGGCTTGTACCCGTCATTTTCTTGATTGTGTTTCTGTGCATAATCAATTGATTTTATATCTCTCATAATTTTAAGCAGAATTGCATAATATTCTTGTGTTGGTTGAATAGTGTTTTGTTGGCACTATCTAGTGGCGAATTTTAGGTACTGCATCTCATTGTGTATCATTTAAATTTACATTGATAAATTTATTGTATTTTAAATTATTGTATAAATGTATTTATAATTTTGCATAGACACTTGTACCCTGTTCTTACTGATTGCACAAAATAATTAGGTTCTCGATCGAACTCTTTTAGAGGTGTATATGTCCACCTTGCGGATCTGTATCATTTGAATAATTTTTCTTTTGATCCATATTATATATATATATATATATATATATATATATATGTATATAAATATATATATAGCATTTTCTTTAGACCAGGGCTAGGCAACCTCCAACATTCCAGCTGTTGTGAAACTACAGCTACCAGCATTCATACTTCCTATTTCCGTCTCAGAACTCTTAGAAATGAATGAAGCATGCTGGGATTAGTAGTTTCACAACAGCTGAGTGCCGAAGGTTGCTGATCCCTGCACTAGACTATTGCGACCCCCAGTGTTTTTCCTCATATGTGTTTTGGGGTACCTCAGTCATAACCTATTGTTTCCTACATATTCCATGAGTAATTACATTTTTCATATCCATGACCACAATCTCCCAGCAGTAGTGACAGATTCTAGTACCCGTGAGCTCAGTTCTCGCTACCCCCTCATATGTTCGAAAAGATCTAGGCATCATCTACCATAGTGACATTGGACTGGCTGAGACACCCCTTGCATGAAGTCACTGTTACCCTCAGACTCCCCCTGGCACCTTCCAGATCACAATTATTCAGGTCCTGTTTCCAAGTTTCACGGTCTCATTAGAAGGCTTTTTTTTGTGTCCAGGTCAAGCAGACCCTGATCTAAGCAAGATGTCTGTGGTATATGGAAGCCCTAAATTGGTGGTACATAGACAGGTAGATATCTCGGTAGATATTTGGCTGCACGGCTATCCTTAGTCCTCTGTGGTGGCCAATCTCCATCTGCAAGCCACATATGTACAGCTCCTTCCTGCACAGATTGCCTCCACAGAACCTGTTCTTCTCAGCTTCCCTCCATTCAGTCTCTGAGTTCACTAGAGCATTGCCCATTCTTTATCGCTCGTATCATTGGGGGACACAGGACCATGGGTATCGCTGCTGCTGCTACTAGGAGGCGACACTAGGCTTAAAAAAGTGATATGCTCTCTCCAGGCTGGAGGGGGTATAGCCGGCAGGGGAGGAGTTATCAGTTTTTAGCTTAGTGTCGTAGGAGGCAGACCTCCCTGCTTGCAGGGCGGCTTCCTTTTGTAACTTTTTCTCTTTTAGGTATGGGAAACAGAGTCGCCTAGCCTCTCTGTCTACCCGGGGAGCAAGCCCGGTGTTGTTTTCCCTCACCGCCCGACCTCCACAAAGAGGAAAAGGTGGACCAGGGTAGCCTCGCTCCCCTGCTTCCCGCCAAAGGGTCACCTGGATCTGTGAAGAGCCTCCTGCGATTCCAGACTCCTGCCACTTCCGTGCCAGCTGCTGAAGAGGTGACCCTGCTGGTCCATTAAGGGAGGATGAAGAGGATGAAGATGGGGTGAGTAATCGGGACTGAGTGAGTATTTTACCCACCCTTCTCCCTCCGGGTCTCATCCTCTCCACTGGACCACAGGGGGGTACTTTCCCCCCTCCCCCTGCTTAATGCGCCATGGGGAAGCACTTAGGGAGGCTCACGCTCTTCACTCGAGCCACCATTATCAAGGCCGGCCACCTCACTACCTCAGGCCCCGGCTTCTTTCCGGACCTACCCACTAGCGCCAGGAAGCTCCCTCCATTCCACGGCCGACCAGAACTGCATCGCGGTCGGCCGCGGGTAGCTAATTTAGGCCGCGGCTTCTCCAGAAATGCAGGTTGCACGTCACCGCCTACCTCTATGACACAGGGGGCGTGGCTTCCCGTTTCGGCCCAGAGGGGAGGATCCTTTGATTCCCTGTGCGGATTCAGGCTCTCTCACCCGACTCACGCTGCTACTGGGACCTGTAGTTCCCTGCAAGCTGGTAGGACGATTGTACCCCTCTCCTGCCTTGAGTCCAGTATTGGGTTTGGTTGGCAGCCATGTCCGAGCCACCGGCCATTATTTATTATGCATGCACTAAATGCAAGATTAAGTCCCTCGCAGCCAGCCAGACTCTGTATGCTGATACTGCAGGCTATGCGCCAGACAGGTTCTGCCCCCCGAGCCTATGCAACCGCATGTCACCCTGACCGAGGGGAACCGGACTGGGTCCATGCCTTATCCTGGGCAGTGGAGGCCCTCTCGAAAATATCCCAATATCTCTTCATGGGTCGTTTGGTTGATAAATCCCCACCTGCGCAGTCCGTACCTTCCTCGTGGCTGTCAACTTAGGGGCAGACCTTCACACAAGCAGCCCAGAGCAGGATATCATTCCTCCTGATGCTTCAGCATCTACACTCCCACCGGGGTCGTGCTCAGACGCATCCTCCTTTCCAGGGGAAGGTCTGTCCGAAGGGGAGATTGGGGACTCTGGCACTGATATGGATCTCTTAATATTGCTTCCATGGTGGACAGCCTAGTTACTGCTGTCCGTGACACCTTCAAGGTGCAGGATGACTTCCCCTCCATGAGCCACCAGTGAGTGTCCTTTTTCCGCTCCAGGTAGTCACCTAAAGCCTTACATGACGGCTTTTCGGTGGTCATTGCGAAGGCATGGGATCGTCCAGATCATCGCTTTACGGCTCGAACTGCGACTTAAAATTTGGGCAGCGGATTCACTATTTCTGAGGCTACGGGCAGTAAAAATACACACCTCCCACACGGCAAATTCAAGCTTGTGTTTCACACTAGGATTTCAATACCCGGGCTCATATCTTTCGCCACTTCTTGGGAACACAGCTGGCGGCAGGAGCCCCTCCCAAGGCCTCCATGCAAGACCAGCGGAAGAAGCCATTCTTTAGGCCTCAACCAGCCTCGCGCCCACGAGCACAGCCCGCTAGTCCATCGGCCAACAAGCAGTCCTCCCCATAAAATAAGTGCCCCCACCCCCTTGATCAGGGGTAGTCTCCTTTTTCAGGAAATTTGGCGGGGCCACATCTCAGACGCATAGACGCTCGAGTGGTAAGCTCTGGTTACAAGATTGAGTTTGCTTCTCCTCCGGAACGGTTCTTTCTATGCCAGCCACCCAGAGACTCAGATCAGGCCGTTACTTTTTTTCCAAGCAATTCGGTCTCTCCTCGCTCGAGGTGTGATCTCCCCAGTTCCCCTGGAGGAACAGTTCACAGGGTTTTATTCAAACCTGTTTGTCGTCCCCAAGAAGGAAGGATACGTTCGACTGGATCTGGATCTCAAGCTGCTGAACAGGTTTCTCCGGGTTCAACATTTCAGAATAGAGTCCCTTTGCTCCGTTGTTGCTTCACTAGAGCAGGGAGAATTCCTCTCATCAATAGACATTCAGGACGCGTACCTACACGTACCTATTGCTCCGGCGCATCTGCGCTTCATCCACTTTGCGATAGGACTCCACTACTACCAGTTCGTCGCCCTTTCCTTTCCCTATCTGGACAACATCTTGGTCAAGCAGCAACTTTCAGTCAAATCGAGGACAGTCTACGTATCACTCTGGATACCCTAGCATGCTTGGGCTGGCTGGTGAACTTCTAAAAGTCGCTCCTACATCCCACCAAGCGGATCACGTTTCTGGAGATGGTCCTCGACATGGACGTGGCATTAGTGCGCCTCCCTCTGGACAAGCAACTAGCCCTCCTGCGGTTGGTCCGGCTTCTCCTCCGGCACAGGTGCACATCAATCCGGTTTTGCATGAAGGTCTTGGGTACAATGGTCGCTTCCTTCAAGGCAGTTTTGTTTGCACAATTTCACACCCATCCCCATCAACAGGTGACTGTCGTACTGGGACAAGTCACCAGAATCCTTAGACTGTCACATCGTCCTGGCCCCAAGGGTGCATTCGGCACTCAGGTAATGGCTCTCGGCCCAAACTTTGGAGTAGGGGAAATCCTTTCTCCCGGTCTCATGGACGGTCAAAACAACCGATACCAGTCTTCAGGGTTGGGGCGGAGTCTTCCCACTCCGGACAGTCCAAGGTGTATGGTCGGAATCAAGACTGCCAATAAACATCCCGGAGCTCCGGGCCATTCATCTGTCCCTCCTCCATTGGACCCCTCCTGAGGGGCTGGTCGATTCGGATCCAGTCAGACAACGCTACGGCTGTGGCTTACATCAATCATCAAGGGGGAACCATTAGTCAAGCGGAGATGGAGGAATCTGCCAGAATCCTGCAGTGGGCGGAGACGCATGATTCAGCTCTATCGGCGGTCTAAATTCCGGGAGTGGAGAATTGGACGGTGGATTTCCTCAGTCGAACGACCGTAGACCTAGGAGGGTGGTCCCTACACCCGGAGGTGTTCGACTCCATTTGGGTCAACCGGAAGTGGACTTGATGGCATCCAAGCTCCCCGCCTTCTTCTCTCAGACAAGAGATCTCCGGGCGTGCGCCGTAGACGCACTGGTGGTGCTATGGGATGGGTTCTATCTACTGTACATCTTCCCTCCTATTCCCCTCCTGCCCCAAGTTCTGCGCAGGATCAGGATGGAGGGCATCTAGACGATTATCACCGATACGGATTGGCCCTGTCGCACGTAGTATGCCGATATCAACCTCCTTCTAGGAGACACGCCGTGGCCTCTTCCGCTCCGAGTCGATCTCTCTCAGGGACCTGTCTTCCACCAGCATTTAAGGTCGGTACATTTGACGAAGTGGCTGTGGAAACAGACATTCTAAAGCAGCAGAGTTTCCCTCACAATGTCATCCACACCATGATTAAGGCCAGAAAACCAGATTCATCCAAGATTATTATAGAACTTGGGGGTCCTTTCTGCGCTTCTGTGAGGAACGTGGCGCCTTCCACCATTACACTTTTCACTCCCACCATCCCTTCCTTTCTGCAATCAGGTCTGGATTTGGGTCTTGCTCTTAGTTCCTTAAAAGACAGGTGTCGGCACTGTCAATTTTTTTCCAGCGTCATTTAGCAGAACAGGCCCCGGTCAAGACCTTTCTACTAGGGGTGGCTCACATTGTCCTTCCGTATCGCCCCCCCCTTACCCTCTGGGGACTTAAACCTTGTACTTGGTTCCCTCCAATCGGCTCATTTTGAGCCTCTGGACGCAGTTTCCCTCTGTATCCTTTCCTGGAAGTTTGCGTTCCTGGTGGTGATCACATCAATCAGGCGTGTTTCGCATTTGACGACCCTTTCTTGGAAGGAGCCTCTTAGTCTGCACCAAGATAAGGCAGTGCTCCGCCCGGTACCCCTCCTTTTAGTCTCTGCCTTCTATATCAACGAAGACATTGTTCTCCCTTCGTTCTGTCCCTCTCCCTCACATCCTAGAGAGCAAGCTCTCCATCAGTGGGATGTGGTTCGGGCTCTGAAGATTTACTTATCCATTTCTAGTTAGTTCCACTATACAGACTCTTTGTTGGTTATTCCTGAAGGTCCTCGCAAAGGCTTGGCAGCCTCCAAGGTGACGATTACCAGGTGGATTAGTTTGGCAATTGCTGAGGCATACCGTTCCCGGGGCAAGGCATCTTCCCTCAGTATTATGGCCCACTCGACTAGGGCGGTGGGCGCTTCTTGGGCTCGTTTCTATCATGCTTCCACTTCACAGCTGTGTAAGGCAGCAACTTGGTCTTCCTTGTATACGTTCATAAGGTGCATACTTTTGCATCAGCAGATGCTGCTCTGGGCCGCAAAGTTTTGCATGCAGCAGTGTCTTAAACTTCCGCAAGGATGTTTTCCATTGGCGTGTGGTTCTTTCCTCCCCGTGGAGGAACATCCCACAGTCCTGTGGACCCCAATGATAAGAGTGAGAAACTAAGATTTAGTCTTACCGGTAAATGGTTTTCCAGGAGTCCGACATGACAGCACTCACTGGAGGATGTCCTATTGGATCTCTGTAGGGACAGGAAGTGTGAGAGGTTAAAAGGTCCCTCCCCACCCCTCCCACCAGTGTTTTTCCAAATTACTACACCAGATAGGTTCCAAAGTTTTTATTTGAACTTCCATGTTAATCTCACATTGGAATTTTTTTTTTTTTTTATATATATACATATATGGATCCCGGCTATAACAAAAAGGAAGGGGGGGGGGGGTATTAACGGGTGCTGTCATGTCGGACTCCTGGAAAACCATTTACCGGTAAGACTAAATCTTAGTTTCCAGGACGTCCCTCCATGACAGCGCCCACTGGAGAACTACCAGCTTAATACTTAGGGGGGGGACCACTGCCTGAAGGACCTTACGACCAAACGCCAGGTCCTGGTTGGCAAGAGAATCTAGTCTATAATGTTTAACAAAAGGTAGAAAAACTGGACCATATAGCGGCCCTGCATATTTGTTCAACTGGAGCCTCCGCTTTTTCTGCCCACAAAGTCGCCACCGCTCTGGTGGAGTGGGCTTTTATGGATAAAGGGCAAGTAAGTCCTTTCAGTACCTAAGCCTCGCGAACCGAGTCTCTGATCCAACGGGCTAAAGTCTGTTTTGAGGCCTTGTTGCCTCTGTTCTTTCCTCCAAACAAGATAAAGAGGTTTTGCGATCTTCTCCAAGAAGCTGTTCTCTGTAAGTAGGCCAGCATTGATCTTCTTACATCTAAACAGTGACATTTTTCTTCCTGCGCATTTTTGGGGGAGGCACAAAAGGAAGGAAGAATTATTTCCTGACTTTTATGGAACAGGAATACCACTTTTGGTAAAAAGGATGGGTCTAATTTTAATATGACCTGATCATCCAAAATCTTTAAGAATGGTTCCCTGATGGAGAGGGCCTGAATTTCTCCTATTCTGCGTGCTGTGGTTATCGCTAGAAGAAAGATTGTTTTTAAGAGAAAGCAACTAGTCTGATAACTGCTCAATTGGTTCAAAGGGGGAATTACATAGACCTTCTAAGACTATATTTAGGTCCCAAGGTGGTACTGTCTGCCTAATAGTGGGTCTCATTCTGGAAATAGATTTAATAAATCTCCTAATCCACCTGTGGTCTGCTAAAGAGGTGTCTAAAAAGCAACTCAAGGCTGAAATTTGGACCTTGACAGTACTGTGTTTTAGGCCCAAATCGAACCCCGTCTGTGAAAAGTCCAGAATGCAGCCTATAGATGAACTGAGACCCCTGGATGTGAATCTGACAGCCATGGGGTAAATTTCTTCCATATTTTTAAATATATGGCCGAGGCTACGGGCTTGCGGCTTTGTTGTAAGGTTGAAATTACCTTATCTAACAGGCCCTTTCTTTTAAGGATCTGCCTGTCAGGATCCAAGCTGTTAACCTCAGCTTCTCGAGGTTCGGATGTTCCAGGGGCCCCTGCAAGAGAAGGTCCTTCCTTCCCAGAAGAGTTATTGGATCCCTTATAAGCAATTCCGTCAACAGAGGGAACCAGGCTCTCTTCGGCCATGCAGGAGCTATAAGAATAAGGGTCATTGAGCATGTTCTTAGCTTCTTCAGGACCAATGGGATCAGGGAAAAATGGAGGAAAGGCGTACGCCAGGTCCATGTCCCAGTCTTGGGACAAGGTGTCTACACCTAGCGGTTTGTCTCTCGGATTTAGAGAGAAAAAATAATTAAACTGGGCATTCTTTCTTGACGCAAATAGGTCTACTTGTAGGAACCCCCACGGGTGGCAGATCTGTAGAAAGACTTCCCGGTTTTAGGGACCTGGTTGAGACTGTGTCTGCTTAGGAAGTCTGCATGTGGAGTTTTCTGCTCCTCTTAGGTGAACTGCAGATACTGAGAGAACTTCCTTCTCTGCCCAGCAAAATATTTGGTTTGTCAAAGCCTGTAGATGAGGGTTTCTGGTTCCCCCCTGACGTTTTAGGTAATAAACCGTTGTCACATTGTCCGACAGGATTCTGATATGGTGGTTGGAGAGAATGTGCTCTGCCTTCTTCAGAGTCTCCCATACCGCCTTCAGTTCTCTCAAGAGTGAGGATCTGCGACTGTCCAGGTTGGTCCATTTGCCCTGAAAGTAATGATCTTTCAGATGGGCTCCCCAACCCCACTGGCTTGCGTCCGTGGTAATGACTATGGACGGTGAAGTATTCCAGGCGACTCCTTTCCTTAAATTTTTTGGGTTGGTCCACCAGGATAAAGAAACAAGACTTTGCCTTGATAGCACTATCTTTGAGTTCAAGGAATGATAATCCCTGTCCCATATCGCCAGGATTGCATTCTGTAAGATCCTGGAATTGAACTGAGCCCATGGAAGCACCGAGATACAGGATGTCATTAGGCCCAGAACCTGCATAGCCTTCCTCAGTGTATGGACCCTTCTTTTTTTAAAAGGTTTCTATCTTTTCCCTTATCTTTTCCCGCTTTGTCCTTGGAAGAAAGGAATATTGTTTCTCTGAGTCTAAGAGAACCCCCAGGAACTGTTTCCTGGTACTTGGTACTAGGTCCAATTTGGCGTAATTTATTATCCAGCCCAGATCCTTGAAAAGGGCTATGGTCTGTTGGACACTGCTTTCTAGACTCTGCCTCGTCTCTGCAATAAGAAGGAAATCGTCCAGGTACGGAATAATTCTTATTTGCTGCTGCCTCAGGTATGCCACCACTTCTGTGATTACCTGAGGTTGTAAACTGTTTTGAGGGCTTACGAAAGGGCTGCGATTTCTTTACTTTCTCCTCTGGGAAACCCTTCTTTTTATCAGCCGCACTTTCCAGAATGGAGTCGAGGACTTGTCCAAAGAGATGCGCTCCAGTAAAGGGGATTGCACAGAGCTTATTCTTAGAGGCAATGTCCCCTGTCCAGGATTTGAGCCAGAGGGCTCGTCTTGCCGTATTTGTGAGTGCGTCGTTCTTTGCTGCGAACCGTATTGATTCTGCAGAGGCATCTGCCATAAATGACGCTGCCAACTTCAATAAAGTTAAGGATTCCAAAATTTCCTCCCTGGATGTCTTCATCTTAAGATGATTTTCTAGCTGATCTAGCCATAGACACATGGCGCGGGACACTGAGGTGGCTGCAATATTTGTATTTATGGTGACTGCAGAAGATTCCCAGGGCTTCTTCAGAAGCCCATCCATTTTCCGATCCATGGGATCTTTTAATTGTGAGGAATCTTCAAACAGTATGGACGTCGTCTTCACCACCTTGGCCACCTGAATGTCGACCTTCGGTATCTCGTCCCAAAGTTTTGTCTCTTCCAGGTTAAAGATCAGCTTGCTCTTAAATTCCCTAGGCACATAAAGCTTCTTGTCACCCTCTTCCCATTTATCCTTGATTAGATCTCGCAGGTTAGAATTCACAGGAAAGAGTTTCCTCTTCCTGGCTCTCAAACCGCCGAACATCTCGTCCTGCACCGTACGCGTCTGTTCTTCTTCTACCGCCATGGTTTGTCTAACTGCTGTTAGCAGCGAATCCAAATGCTCTGTAGAGAACAGATATCTTCTTGGTTCTTCCGCCAAGGAAGTGGGATGATCTTCCTCCAATTCGTCCGATAGGTACCCCGGTTCTTCCTCGGAATCCGAGTCGTTTGGAAGGTGGGGAAGAGGGGACCGGAAGGGAAGGGGGCTGACTCATTCCTGCCGCCTGTACTTCTTCCCTCACTATGGCTCTTAGTTCCGCCAGAAAGGAAGGTTGTTCCTCCTTTAGGATTTTCGATAAACAATCTGTGCATAAGGGTTTCTTATATGACTCTGCCAGCTTCCTAGTGCAGGTTCCGCACTTTTTGTTTTTTTTCATGGAGTCACCATGCGGTCTGTGTCCAGTCTCCTTTTCCACTTTAAAGACAAGGGGGAGATGGAGATATATAACAGGGCAAGCAGGCACTAATCCTAATGGGAGGACACTGCTTACAATACCCTGGACGAGGGGGTCTGCAGAAGCATCTTGCTTACTCAACACCTGGGCCTCCATGATGCAACCAGCCCGCAGCTTAAACATCTTTTTAAAAGTACTTACCACCTTGGCCCTGCCGTCGTCGCCGCTCGGATCCGCCTCCTCTTCCGGGGGACTCATTCAAAGAAGAGTCGACTCCTCATGCGAGGCCTCAGAATCCTGAGGCCTCCAGCATGGATGCGTGCCGCCATCTTCTCCTTGTCACTTCCGGTCGCATAGGAAGTGATGCGGTCCGCATCAGAGGAGCGCCGGAGCCGCCGCTGTGCCCAGAGCTCCCACACCGGAGAAGTGGCAACAGCGTCCCGATACCGCGGCTTGGATCCAGTGAAGGAAAGGTACCAGGAGCGCTAGGGGACCCTATCCCAAAGGGGTGCTAGCTTTAGGCCATGTCTGAGGCTGAAGAGGAGAGGCATAAGCCCCCCGACCAGCCTCGGCCTAGTGTTCCTCCCTACTCCTACAGCAGGGATTCCTCCTCACTGCTCCTATCTCCGTAGGGACAGGAAGAACACTGGTGGGAGGGGTGGGGAGGGGCCTTTTGACCTCTCATGCTTCCTGTCCCTACAGAGATCCAATAGGACATCCTCCAGTTGGTGCTGTCATGGAGGGATGTCCTGGTGCAGCACGCCAGACCTGCAGGGTATAGCGACAGTGAGGTCACGGTATGGGCAATCGAGGGTTACTCACTTTTTGGAGGACCCTGGGCAGGCATGCGACAGTGAATGAGAGGCAGACACTAGTTCCTCTGGGGCACACTCTGGGTGTAGAGACCTGGCCTGATGTTGGGTGAGGTGCCCTGGTTGTTGCAGGTGTTTAGAGTGCCTGAGGCAAGGTCCCTTTTAGGATTCGTGACGCCAGTGCCTTTGACGGTGGCACACCGGTTGGTAGTTGGAATGATGTAGGTACACAGGTAGAATAGTGAACCAAACGTTACTTTTACTGAACAGTCCAACTTTGTACAGCAGGTATTAACACAGTCTTTCAATCACAGTCCACAAGGAGGCTTATTCACAGAATGGCAGGCAATATTTATGCAAGATACGCAGAGGGTAACTTCACAAGCACTCAGCAGCAGGTTGTACCTTTCCTCAGAATCAATGTACACTGTCCTTTCTAGA
Source organism: Bufo gargarizans (assembly GCF_014858855.1). Classification (NCBI taxonomy): domain Eukaryota; kingdom Metazoa; phylum Chordata; class Amphibia; order Anura; family Bufonidae; genus Bufo; species Bufo gargarizans. The sequence continues at coordinate 466,724,328 of NC_058084.1, forward strand.
ACTCCTGCTCTGGCTTTATATCCCAAGGCCCGGATGCCTAAAGGGTGGCTTAAATCCTTGGTTACTATCTTCCTCAGGTATTAGATTCTTGCTGCACTTTCTATTTGCATCTGCCCATCAGGGTTACTTATCTTTCCCTGGATCTTTCTCACTTGCCTGTGGATTGACTGTGGGTTTCTCCCAGGAGGTTGGGTCCTGCAACTGGGGTGTCTTCAAAGCTAACTAAGGCTCTCTTGGTTTCAGGCAGGCTGGAGCTTCTCACTAGCCTCCTGGACATCACTAGCAGCCAGGGCTATCAAGCTGCATGTCAGGAGCAGGCTTTCTAACCTCTGTCTTCTTAGACTCCTGACTCTGCACTGCCCTAACGCTCCCTGTGGGCCTGGACATTTATGCTAGGGGGCTCCCTATCTCCCTCTAGTGTCTGGGATGTATAACTACACCCAACTAGGCCTGCTATTGCATCATACAGGGGAACATTGCATATAACAACACATTAAAACATACATTAAATGCACAATTAAATATGACATTTCTGTTCCTTGTGAGTAGGAGTAACGCGCACACCAATTGACCCTTGTGTAGTGCCCACCCCTACCTAGTGGGACACTACACTGGAAAACTAGATTTTTGTGAACTCCCCTGTAAAATCTCTCTCGCTTAGTTCATTGGGGGACACAGCTCCCACCCATTGATTTCTATTTTACCGCAAGTAATGACAGTTGATTTGCCAGTATTGTCCTCAGTTCTGGTTCTGTCCGACTGGCATCTGTTGGGTTATTGGTGGTTTTACGTATGGTATTTTCTCCTACTCCTACTGCTTGGGCACAAACTGATATGCTCTCTCCAGGCTAAAGGGTTATAGCCGGCAGGGAAAGAGTTATCACTTTTAAGCCTAGTGTCGCCTCCTAGTGGCAGCAGCTATACCCTCGGTCCTGTGTCCCCCAATGAACCAAGAAAGATTTTACAGGTGAGTTCACAAAAATCTAGTTTTTTTATCCTTCTCCAGGTCAAGGTGATTCTGCATCAAGTTGTCACGACTGTTATAAGAGCTGTGTGGCCTCTGCTGAAAGCCCTCTGGCTTTGTCTGCATCTTTTAAGGCACGAGGGTCTTCTCACCCCTCCAGGATAACAGCAGGTTGCTGGACTTCAAAGCTCCCACCCCCCTAGTGAAGCTGCGAGGTACAATTCATACCATGAGGACCGCACGAGAACTGTCTCCAATAATACGTACGAGAAAAGGATTTTTCATATTAGACATCAATTAATTTGTGTTTCTCCTCCTTTGCAGTAGACCGATTAATTCCAAGCCTGTAGGCTGGGTATAGTCTGCAGATTTTCCTTAGTGGCATCAGCCCATACTCATGGTTTCCTGTATCTCTCCCCCCCCCCCCCCCCCCCCCAAAGAGATTTTATCGTCATTGACAACAAAACAAAAAAATTCCTCTAATTTAGTCAAACAGCAAAATATTTCCAGCTCACCTGCTCCACTCCATAGGCGTGCAGGGAAGCCCGGACCAGGGAAACAATTTCTTCAGGAACAGAAAAATCCAGCACATGCACTACAGATAATACAACTTTTTTTTATTGTGATTCTCTTAAAAATTCCATGAGCTGATCAGAGCGATTTACACTAAAGCGCTCTGATCAGCTCATAAAATTTATAAAATAATCACAAAAAAATAAAAAAAGTTGGTGGAAGCCTGGCCGCTGGGACACTAATGCTCAAGAATGGAGGTCCGGTGACCCCGATTACAATAGATTGATGGTCAAACAGGTGCACTGCCGCTCCTTTCATGCTGGAACTATAATCCCACAGAGCTAAATATGGGACCCTGCTCACAAACAGGGGACACAGGACTAGAGTTCGAAATCGGTGGGAGTCTCAGCGGTGGGACCAACACGTCCCTTAATCTACAGACTGGGAATAACTTAACTGGAAAACCCTGTTAATGCTGGAGTAAAGTAATGATCAAAACACCACAAACAAAAAGTGAGACAGGGGAAAACTGGTCCAATATGATTTAGAATTTATTATTTTTAATCTACCTCCATATACACCCGGCTATTCTCAGACAGGAGACAATTCTTCCCACTCATTCAATTACACAAGTTTGTTCCCAGGGAAAGGGAGAGGAATCTCAGTCCGGTCGCTTTGCTGCTTCATTATTTTCTCTCCTTGTCGAGGCTGTGGCCGCTCACGGCGCTGTGTCCTGTGGATGTGCCGCCAGACATGTGGAGAACCGGCTTCTCCTGCTGTAAGGTTACACAGTGATGAAGAACAGAAACTAAGAACTAGTGACGGAAACTGACACCCGAAGAGCATCTTACCGTCTGTAGCTGAAGAGCGCTCCTTGTGGCGGTTAAGGGTCTAAACCCGATTTTTGCCCCCCATTCAGAAATGCCTATAAATCCTCCTCCTCTCCTCTGCCTACCTCATCCTGCTCCATGTACCTACCCTGCCTTTTGCACCTCATGAAGCTGCAGGATATTGGCGTTGTCCACATCTGGAGACTTTCCCACGGCCTACGTTAAATGGCGTGAGGTTCAGCCTGTGGCCTTTGCTCTCTGCTATAACCTCATCATAGACCTTTTACTTCAGTGTGCTGCTGAGCCCAGGACCCCCGACCAATTACTGGTGGCTCCTACTTTTCTGCCTGGGCCGGCAAGTCAGCCAAGCACTTGATACTGAAATAAAGTACATGGGATTTGCATTCTCTGGTCGTACACGGCTTACAAAGAGGAGGCGCTCTCATCTCTTGTTCACCGGCCTAGTGGGAAAATATTCCAGGCTTGCGATTTTCTCACCGCTATGGGCACGAAATCGAACAACTGAAATGCTGTTGGGTAGAGGGGGATCTTAGGAGGTGGTGACGAGGTTTTCTGCTGACATGCCAGAGTCCATGCCCTCAGCCTGGAGGCCAGACTTGCTCCCTGCGTTACACAGCACATCAGGCTTATTCCTGTTTCTGTTCGGTGCAGTTACTGGCGAACTCTGGAGAACGCGATGGTCTCGGTCTGAGAGGGGAAATGAGCGATGTTCCCAAGGTGCAACAGTCTGCAGAAGGAGGAAGAAAGTGTTACTATAGGTAATTAGTGTACAATATAGCCTGTAAGTAACACCGATTACCATTTTACCAACAAAGTGCAAAAATTATCACAGCGACCATTACAGTACTGTGCCTGGTCAGCAATGATGGGGATGCAGCATTCATTAGAGTGCAATGACCCCTTCAATTATCTGATAGATGGGGGTGTGAAGAGCAGGACACCCAAAAATCTGATAGGACGGGTCATCAATTTTGTAGCCCTGGAAATCCCATTTTAACCCCTTCACAACATCTACTGTAAAAGTACGGTGGATGTCGGGTCTGTTAAAGATGGTGCTTTCACACAGCAGACAGCTGGGGCTGATGTCTACGATCTGGGCTAATGCCGATTGCAGACATCTAAACCCTCAGATGCCGTGGGGGGTGGTCGGTACAACATGTTCAATTTGCCTTTTTTCAATCACTTCACCCCCCACAAACAATTGAATATAGTGTGACCCAAAAATCCAACACACTCCAAAATAGTATAAGTAAAAATTGTCCCAAAAAAGAAACAACTAGCCCTCACACAGCTCCGTAGACATAACTATAAAAAAGTTAAGAGGGTCAGAATATGGTGATGAAAAGAAAAAAAAAAATTCAATTATTTTTCAGTATTAAAACACAAGACAGACTATGCAAACACAGCATCGCTGTAATTCGTACTGTTTCATGAAGAGGAAACAGACCTGTTCTTCTTCATCTGGGACCTCAGGGGTGGAAGATCTGGTGTCTTCACTCCAGGAAAGCCCCCTGGTGCGGCTGTAGACAGAGAGGCATTGGACAGTGCTGTAAGGCTCCTGGTTGTCTGTTGCAGCAGATGACAGGGTTAGTGGGACCTCATTAAGGCTGTGGAATCCAAAGTCCGGGGAGGCTGGCTGTTGGAACGACCCTTGGCTATTGGATGAGGGTTGTGGCGTCCATCGATCGTCAGATTTGTTAGAGGATCTAATGAACAGAAAAATAACCTGTTTCAAATATCCACAAGCAAAGAATTGAGAGCCGGGCTCTTTTCACCACTACTCTGAAGCTTCTGCCAAGCAAGACAACTGGGACACCTGGACGCTCCGACTAAGGTTCCTGCCTCTTCATGAGGCCTGCTGCTCATTACACACTGCACATCATCCAAGGCAATTTATTTTGATATCTCGTACGTTCAAGCAGCATTCTAAGTGTGTCATCTACACCGAGGTGACCTGGAAATCACAGTCCTGTCTGCTTGTGTGTTCTGCTCTGTAAAATGAAATTTACGTACCTGCTTCCTCGCCTCTGCGGAGCAGCTGAAGTCCAGGAATCCCAGCGGGAATGCTCCATTTCCTCGTATGCACTGTGGCGGTTCTGATATGCCTCTGCGGACAGATCCTCAAGCTGCAGAGACACAGAGAAGTCAACATAACTAGATGAAGTCAGGGCATAGCAGAGTCTGCTCACTGTGTGGGAAATTAATAGACTGGATGGGTTCTGTCCTAAACTGGAAACTAAGCAGCATCAATGTCAGACAAACCAGCGCAATCTACCTGGAAATGCAAGTCAAAGGGGTCGTCTCAGCTGAGACAATGGGAGCATATCGCTAGGATATAACACCCTATAGTCTGATAGGTGTGGGACCCGCACCTATCTCCTAAAAGGAGCCCCAAAAGTGGTGGAGGGTGCACTGCGCATGCGCAGCCGCCATCCATTCATTTCTATGGGGCCGTCGAGAATAAAGCACTGGCTCAGCCATTTTCGTCAGGCCCATAGAAGTGAATGGGAGCGGTGGGCAGTCATACACTGTGCGCTCCCATTCACTTCTATGGAGAGCGCGCTTGGTGGTGGCCGAACCAAAGTCCTCAAGCTACCACTTTGCTCGCTCTGTTCTCCATATAGGCGCGGGTCCCAGCGGCGGGACCCGAACCTATAAGACAATAGGGGATATCCTAGCAATATGCCCCCAATGTCTCAGATGTAAATACCACTTTAACTCTACATTGTGAGGAGGAATAAAAGTAAATCTATTACCCAACATAACATAGCTGTACACAGGTCATTAATGCCAATGGTTAAATAACTTCAAGGGGTCGTCACAAAAAATAGCCCTCCATATGGGCATGGGGGTGTCCCAGGCCTAGGATCCCCCTTTATGGTCAGGTTGGAACCACCAGCTCTCACGATTGTGGACGCAACGTGCTCCAGTATTACACAGACAGCTCCTCATCTGAATGACTGACCCCACAGTGGCTGTGCCTACTTCATTTACAGGGAGGCAATGCTGCCACCTTCAACTGCCTAGGACACACTCTGACTCCCTGAAAGATAGAAGTACACATCATAGGATGGAAGAATAAATATGAGAAGGGGGCTGAAAGGGGGCATTGATGCTTAGATCAGTTGCCGATGTGTTATACTCACTATCAGTCACACAGGCAGCGGCATTTATGTGAAGGAACTGGAAGTATTGTTTAACCAATAGGACAAAACCTCCCCTCATCTAATAACACATAAAGAAAAGGCCACACTGCATTGCTAAAGGTCTTCTCAGCATCAAGACCCGTAGGTGGTTACGCTGGGTTATGGTCCGGTACTGTGGACGCAACGTCCAGTTTATGAGTTGCAGTGTTGCTTCTGCCCTAAATGAGGTCTGTCTGAGCATTGCATAGAAAACCAGGGAGTATTAGTTGGAAACGATTCGCCAATGTTTTCACCTAGAATTTCTAATCGTGGTCAAGCAATGAAATCGGTCAGAAAGACTGAGTCTTCAGGGGATCTCTACCAGGTTCAGGGAGATCTGTCCAGGAGTCAGTACCACAGTGAATAGGAGTCACATAAGTAAAAACCAAGTTAAATAGTCCAGTTAGGACAGGTATTGTGAGGGGATGGGATGTTTTGTGATACTCTGCCGAAAGACCATCTGGATCCGGTGTTTTACCATTCAATACCACAAAAATGGCCTGCCGTACCTTCTCCTCCATGATAGCAGAATCCGGTGAGAATAGAAAAAATTTAAGGAGTTATCCAACTTAAAACTTATCCTCAGTCCCTATTAGAGTATCTGGAACAGTAGAGTGGTCATACTTATACTTATGCAGTACGCAGACCTGCAGGGTATTGCGATGTGAGGTCACGGTTAATAGGCATACGAGCGTTGCTCTGGGTTTCTTACAGTTTGTAGGGGGACCCTGAGCAGGCGTACAGCAGTGATGGAGAGGCTGGCACAGGGGTCCCCTGGAGGCACTCTCTTTATGTAGGGACTAGGCCTGATGTTGGGTGAGGTGCCCTGGATATTGCAGGTGTTTAATGTGCCTGGGGCAATGTCCCTTTAAGATCTGTGATGCCAGTGCCTATAACGGTGGCACACCGATTGATAGTGGTAATAAGTGAGGAACACGTTGTTGTGGTGAACCAAAACTTCCTTTACTGGAAACAGTTAACTTTGTACAGTCTTTGGTAAAGTTCCATATGTTAGTAGCAGGTATAAGCAGGCTTTCACAACAATGGCAGGTACAATGTTCTTTGCAAGATACTCAGAGGGGAAATCCTGTGCACTATTCCTCAGAACTCTGTCTCAATACCAAGGCCCGTATGCCCTAATGCTGGCTTTATCCTTGGTAGAAAACTTCCTCAGGTATATATCCTTGCTTCGGGTGAATCCTTCTGCCCTTTAGCTCTTTTGTCTAGCTGGACTTTTGGCTCTGCTCTGCTCTGGTTATGGGAACTTGGTTTCTCCCAGGAGGCAGACCCTTCTTCTGGGGTAAATCTTCTGAGCTAACTCAGGCTCAATATCTTCAGGCAGGCTGGACTACTCTACCTAGCCTCCTGGTGGCAACTAGAAGCCTGGACTATCCAGTTGCATGTCAGAAGCTCCCTTCAGCTTTTGCCTAGCCAAAGTCCACACTGCTTCTGACTCTACGCTGCTTTCCCTGAAGAGGACCTGACTATTTATATTAGGGGTTCCGTAGCTCCCTCTACTGCCTAGGAGGAGGTACTACACCCTAACAGGCCTGGTACACAGATAACACAGGGAAAATGAACATAAAACATAGCAATACACATTAAAATGGACTGTTAAATACCATGCCACTGTTCCACAGGAGGTGGAGAACAACGTGGCCCAATTGACCCTTGTGTAGTGCCCACATTTACCTAGTGGGACACTACACTTACTTGGTACCTGCCCCATGGCTGCCTATGCAGGTCCAGGGTCTCTAGAAAACAACAGTAATTTGCTGCAGCGGTCAAGTGCCACCTCATCAACAGGATGCTGATTCTCAAAGACCCCGGACCTGCGGAGGTGGATGTGGAGCGATGAAGACTGAATCCAGTGGGGGAGACCAGATAAGTATGAACACCACCTGAGGTCTGGACACTCTGAAGGCATCTGTTAAAAGGTTTAAAGCTGGATAACCACTTTAATAATGGGGAGGAGAGCAGAGACTGCCCTGTAGAGGTCTTCATAGTAATCACTGAATATTTAAGCAATTTATACAGGATTAGCAGTAACTGTGCCAGTCAGAGGGTTCTGCAACTGGGTGACTGGTTTATAAAGTTGACTAGATTTAGTAAGGGCCGCTAATAATTTACCCGTCTTATTGCCCGAACAATAGAATTTAACTTATGACTAGAGTTGAGCGAACACCTGGATGTTCGGGTTCGAGAAGTTCGGCCGAACTTCCCGAAAATGTTCGGGTTCGGGATCCGAACCCGATCCGAACTTCGTCCCGAACCCGAACCCCATTGAAGTCAATAGGGACCCGAACTTTTCGGCACTAAAACGGCTGTAAAACAGCCCAGGAAAGGGCTAGAGGGTTGGAAAAGGCAGCAACATGTAGGTAAATCGCCTGCAAACAAATGTGGATAGGGAAATGAATTAAAATAAAAATTAAATAAATAAAAATTAACCAAAATCAATTGGAGAGAGGTCCCATAGCAGAGAATCTGGCTTCCCGTCACCCACCACTGGAACAGTCCATTCTCAGATATTTAGGCCCCGGCACCCAGGCAGAGGAGAGAGGTCCCGTAACAGAGAATCTGGCTTCATGTCAGCAGAGAATCAGTCTTCATATCATAGCAGAGAATCAGGCTTCACGTCAGCCACCACTGCAAAAGTCCATTGTCATAAATTTAGGCCCAGCACCCAGGCAGAGGAGAGAGGTCCCGTAACAGACAATCTGGCTTCATGTCAGCAGAGAATCAGTCTTCATATCATAGCAGAGAATCAGGCTTCACGTCACCCACCACTGTAAGAGTCCATTTTCATAAATTTAGGCCCAGCACCCAGGCAGAGGAGAGAGGTCCCGTAACAGACAATCTGGCTTCATGTCAGCAGAGAATCAGTCTTCATATCATAGCAGAGAATCAGGCTTCACGTCAGCCACCACTGCAACAGTCCATTCTCAGATATTTAGGCCCAGCACACAGGCAGAGGAGAGAGGTCCCGTAACAGAGGATCTGGCTTCATGTCAGCAGAGAATCAGTCTGCATGTCATAGCAGAAAATCAGGCTTCACGTCAGCCACCACTGTAAGAGTCCATTTTCATAAATTTAGGCCCAGCACCCAGGCAGAGGAGAGAGGTCCCGTAACAGAGAATCTGTCTTCATGTCAGCAGAGAATTAGTCTGCATGTCATAGCAGAGAATCAGGCTTCACGTCACCCACCACTGTAAGAGTCCATTTTCATAAATTTAGGCCCAGCACCCAGGCAGAGGAGAGAGGTCCCGTAACAGACAATCTGGCTTCATGTCAGCAGAGAATTAGTCTGCATGTCATAGCAGAGAATGAGGCTTCACGTCACCCACCACTGCAACAGTCCATTGGCATATATTTAGGCCCAGCACCCAGGCAGAGGAGAGAGGTCCCGTAACAGACAATCTGGCTTCATGTCAGCAGAGAATCAGTCTTCATGTCATAGCAGAGAATCAGGCTTCACGTCACCCACCACTGCAACAGTCCATTTTCATAAATTTAGGCCCAGCACCCAGGCAGAGGAGAGAGGTCCCGTAACAGAGGATCAGTCTTCATATCATAGCAGAGAATCAGGCTTCACGTCACCCACCACTGCAACAGTCCATTTTCATAAATTTAGGCCCAGCACCCAGGCAGAGGAGAGAGGTCCCGTAACAGACAATCTGGCTTCATGTCAGCAGAGAATCAGTCTGCATGTCATAGCAGAAAATCAGGCTTCACGTCAGCCACCACTGCAACAGTCCATTGTCAGATATTTAGGCCCAGCACCCAGGCAGAGGAGAGAGGTCCCGTAACAGAGAATCTGTCTTCATGTCAGCAGAGAATTAGTCTGCATGTCATAGCAGAGAATCAGGCTTCACGTCACCCACCACTGTAAGAGTCCATTTTCATAAATTTAGGCCCAGCACCCAGGCAGAGGAGAGAGGTCCCGTAACAGACAATCTGGCTTCATGTCAGCAGAGAATCAGTCTTCATGTCATAGCAGAGAATCAGTCTTCATGTCATAGCAGAGAATCAGGCGTCACGTCACCCATCACTGTAAGAGTCCATTTTCATAAATTTAGGCCCAGCACCCAGGCAGAGGAGAGAGGTCCCGTAACAGACAATCTGGCTTCATGTCAGCAGAGAATTAGTCTGCATGTCATAGCAGAGAATGAGGCTTAACGTCAGCCACCACTGCAACAGTACATTGGCATATATTTAGGCCCAGCACACAGGCAGAGGAGAGAGGTCCCGTAACAGAGGATCTGTCTTCATGTCAGCAGAGAATTAGTCTGCATGTCATAGCAGAGAATCAGGCTTCACGTCACCCAACATTGGAACAGTCCATTGGCATATATTTAGGCCCCGGCACCCAGACAGAGGAGAGGTTCATTCAACTTTGGGTAGCCTCGCAATATAATGGTAAAATGAAAATAAAAATAGGATTGAATGAGGAAGTGCCCTGGAGTCCAATAATATATGGTTAAGGGGAGGTAGTTAATGTCTAATCTGCACAAGGGATGGACACGTCCTGTGGGATCCATGCCTGGTTCATTTTTATGAACGTCAGCTTGTCCACATTGGCTGTAGACAGGCGGCTGCGTTTGTCTGTAATGACGCCCCCTGCCGTGCTGAATACACGTTCAGACAAAACGCTGGCCGCCGGGCAGGCCAGCACCTCCAAGGCATAAAAGGCTAGCTCTGGCCACGTGGACAATTTAGAGACCCAGAAGTTGAATGGGGCCGAACCATCAGTCAGTACGTGGGGGTGTGTGCACACGTACTGTTCCACCATGTTAGTGAAATGTTGCCTCCTGCTAACACGTTGCGTATCAGGTGGTGGTGCAGTTAGCTGTGGCGTGTTGACAAAAGTTTTCCACATCTCTGCCATGCTAACCCTGCCCTCAGAGGATCTGGCCGTGACACAGCTGCCTTGGCGACCTCTTGCTCCTCCTCTGCCTTGGCCTTGGGCTTCCACTTGTTCCCCTGTGACATTTGGGAATGCTCTCAGTAGCGCGTCTACCAACGCGTGCTTGTACTCGCGCATCTTCCTATCACGCTCCAGTGCAGGAAGTAAGGTGGGCACATTGTCTTTGTAGCGTGGATCCAGCAGGGTGGCAACCCAGTAGTCCGCACAGGTTAAAATGTGGGCAACTCTGCTGTCGTTGCGCAGGCACTGCAGCATGTAGTCGCTCATGTGTGCCAGGCTGCCCAGGGGTAAGGACAAGCTGTCCTCTGTGGGAGGCGTATCGTCATTGTCCTGCCTTTCCCCCCAGCCACGCACCAGTGATGGACCCGAGCTGCGTTGGGTGCCACCCCGCTGTGACCATGCTTCATCCTCATCCTCCTCCACCTCCTCCTCATCCTCGTCCTCCTCGTCCTCCAGTAGTGGGCCCTGGCTGGCCACATTTGTACCTGGCCTCTGCTGTTGCCAAAAACCTCCCTCTGAGTCACTTCGAAGAGACTGGCCTGAAAGTGCTAAAAATGACCCCTCTTCCTCCTCCTCCTCCTCCTCCTCCTCCTCCTCCTCCTCCTCCTGGGCCACCTCCTCTTCCATCATCGCCCTAAGTCTTTTCTCAAGGAGACATAGAAGTGGTATTGTAACGCTGATAACGGCGTCATCGCCACTGGCCATGTTGGTGGAGTACTCGAAACAGCGCAACAGGGCACACAGGTCTCGCATGGAGGCCCAGTCATTGGTGGTGAAGTGGTGCTGTTCTGTAGTGCGACTTACCCGTGCCTGCTGCAGCTGAAACTCCACTATGGCCTGCTGCTGCTCGCACAGTCTGTCCAGCATGTGCAAGGTGGAGTTCCACCTGGTGGGCACGTCGCATATGAGGCGGTGAGTGGGAAGGCCGAAGTTACGCTGTAGCGCAGACAGGCGAGCAGCAGCAGGATGTGAACGCCGGAAGCGCGAACAGACGGCCCGCACTTTATGCAGCAGCTCTGACATGTCGGGGTAGTTGTGAATGAACTTCTGCACCACCAAATTCAGCACATGCGCCAAGCAAGGGATGTACGTCAAATTGGCTAGTCCCAGAGCTGCAACGAGATTTCGCCCATTATCACACACCACCAGGCCGGGCTTGAGGCTCACCGGCAGCAACCACTCGTCGGTCTGTTGTTCTATACCCCGCCACAACTCCTGTGCGGTGTGGGGCCTGTCCCCCAAACATATGAGTTTCAGAATGGCCTGCTGACGTTTACCCCGGGCTGTGCTGAAGTTGGTGGTGAAGGTGTGTGGCTGACTGGATGAGCAGGTGGAAGAAGAGGAGGAGGAAGCCGAGAAGGAGGAGGTGGCAACAGGAGGCAAAGAATGTTGCCCTGCGATCCTTGGCGGCGGAAGGACGTGCGCCAAACAGCTCTCCGCCTGGGGCCCAGCTGCCACTACATTTACCCAGTGTGCAGTTAGGGAGATATAGCGTCCCTGGCCGTGCTTACTGGTCCACGTATCTGTGGTTAGGTGGACCTTGCTACAGATGGCGTTGCGCAGTGCACACTTGATTTTATCGGATACTTTGTTGTGCAGGGAAGGCACGGCTCTCTTGGAGAAGTAGTGGCGGCTGGGAACAACATACTGTGGGACAGCAAGCGACATGAGCTGTTTGAAGCTGTCTGTGTCCACCAGCCTAAATGACAGCATTTCATAGGCCAGTAGTTTAGAAATGCTGGCATTCAGGGCCAGGGATCGAGGGTGGCTAGGTGGGAATTTACGCTTTCTCTCAAATGTTTGTGAGATGGAGAGCTGAACGCTGGCGTGTGACATGGTTGAGACGCTTGGTGACGGAGGTGGTGGTGGTGGTGTTGGTGGTACATCCCCTGTTTGCTGGGCGGCAGGTGCCAACGTTCCTCCAGAGGCGGAGGAAGAGGCCGAGGCGGCAGCAGCAGAATAGGCCGAGGCGGCAGCAGCAGAAGAGGTAGCAGGGGGAGCCTGAGTGACTTCCTTGGTTTTAAGGTGTTTACTCCACTGCAGTTCATGCTTTGCATTCAGGTGCCTGGTCATGCAGGTTGTGCTCAGGTTCAGAACGTTAATGCCTCGCTTCAGGCTCTGATGGCACAGCGTGCAAACCACTCGGGTCTTGTCGTCAGCACATTGTTTGAAGAAGTGCCATGCCAGGGAACTCCTTGAAGCTGCCTTTGGGGTGCTCGGTCCCAGATGGCGGCGGTCAGTAGCAGGCGGAGTCTCTTGGCGGCGGGTGTTCTGCTTTTGCCCACTGCTCCCTCTTTTGCTACGCTGTTGGCTCGGTCTCACCACTGCCTCTTCCTCCGAACTGTGAAAGTCAGTGGCACGACCTTCATTCCATGTGGGGTCTAGGACCTCATCGTCCCCTGCATCGTCTTCCACCCAGTCTTGATCCCTGACCTCCTGTTCAGTCTGCACACTGCAGAAAGACGCAGCAGTTGGCACCTGTGTTTCGTCATCATCAGAGACGTGCTGAGGTGGTATTCCCATGTCCTCATCATCAGGAAACATAAGTGGTTGTGCGTCAGTGCATTCTATGTCTTTCACCGCTGGGGAAGGGCTATGTGGATGCCCTTGGGAAACCCTGCCAGCGGAGTCTTCAAACAGCATAAGAGACTGCTGCATAACTTGAGGCTCAGACAGTTTCCCTGGTATGCATGGGGGTGATGTGACAGACTGATGGGGTTGGTTTTCAGGCGCCATCTGTGCGCTTTCTGCAGAAGACTGGGTGGGAGATAATGTGAACGTGCTGGATCCACTGTCGGCCACCCAATTGACTAATGCCTGTACCTGCTCAGGCCTTACCATCCTTAGAACGGCATTGGGCCCCACCATATATCGCTGTAAATTCTGGCGGCTACTGGGACCTGAGGTAGTTGGTACACTAGGACGAGTGGCTGTGGCAGAACGGCCACGTCCTCTCCCAGCACCAGAGGGTCCACTAACACCACCACGACCATGTCCGCGTCCGCGTCCCTTACTAGATGTTTTCCTCATTGTTATGGTTCACCACAACAACAAAAATATTATTTGGCCCAATGTATTGTATTCAAATTCAGCGGGATATAAATTTGAGGCCTAGTATTTAGGCGCTGGGTGACAGGTATGGATTTACTGACAGAATTAGACTTGGAAATGCACAGAAGCGTGTGTGTGAAGTTATTCTGAATGACCCTATGTGCACCTTGAATATTTTATACCCTTTTAGGGATAGATTTCAAATAGCTCTGATATAGCAGAAACCACTAAATTATGAAATTGCTAAATTGGGAATTGTATTTCAATCCAGAACAAAAAATGTGCTTTGACGGACACTAAATAACTTGCCCAGCCACAACAGGACAGCGGTAACGAGAGATTTAGCGGGATATAAATTTGAGGCCTAGTATTTAGGCGCTGGGTGACCGGTATGGATTTAGTGACAGAATTAGACTGGGATATGGCCAAAAAATAACCACACTATTGCTGGTTAAATGCACTTGGTGTGACAGCTTGACCAACCACACTACTGAGGGTTAAATGCACTTGGTGACGGGCGCAGCTTGCCCCTGATGAAGTATATGGCCAAAAAATGAACAGACTATTGCTGGTTAAATGCACTTGGTGACGGGCGCAGCTTGCCCCTGATGTAGTATATGGCCAAAAAATAAACAGACTATTGCTGGTTAAATGCACTTGGTGTGACAGCTTCACCCTGATGTAGGCTTTAGCCAAAAAACAACCACACCATTGAGGGTTAAATGCACTTGGTCGCAGCTTGTGCTGGTGCACCACAAGACACAAAATGGCCCCCGATCACCCCAGAAAAAAGTGACTGACAAACGGTCTGGGCAGCCAAAAAACAGTGAGCAATTGAGTATCAGCAGCTCAATGACCCACAGCTGCAGATCGATCAATATTCAAGTCCTTTGGAGGAGTTAATCTGCCTAATCTCGCCCTACTGTCGCAGCCGCAACCTCTCCCTATGCTAATCAGAGCAGAGTGACGGGCGGCGCTATGTGACTCCAGCTTAAATAGAGGCTGGGTCACATGGTGCTCTGGCCAATCACAGCCATGCCAATAGTAGGCATGGCTGTGATGGCCTCTTGGGGCAAGTAGTATGACGCTTGTTGATTGGCTGCTTTGCAGCCTTTCAAAAAGCGCCAAGAAAGCGTCACAAAAGCGCCAAGAAAGCGACGAACACCGAACCCGAACCCGGACTTTTACGAAAATGTCCGGGTTCGGGTCCGTGTCACGGACACCCCAAAATTCGGTACGAACCCGAACTATACAGTTCGAGTTCGCTCATCCCTACTTATGACATCTGCATCTGACAATGAGACTATATATAAAGGAGTCCAGAAGATGTTCAGCCATGAAGTATTCTTGTGGTGTCTCCGTAGAAGGGGATAAGACAAGCGCACCTCGGGCCTGTAACCAGGAGTTATGTATTTCATCAAACCCTTTCTCCTTCTTTCTACACGAGAGATAATGGACTGTTATACTTTTTATCCTTTATTTTTTATTTTTGTTTTTCTCCTTTTATTTGATTTCTAAATTCAATCTTTTATTACATGTATTTCTTCTTATATCTATGTCCGGGCAGCAGGATGTATGTCCCCATATAAAGGGGACTCAGGGCAGCCATCAGATAATGTCTGTACACAGAGATGCAGGGAAGACATGGTTGGTGTGTCCTCTGCCTGCCCTTCAGCCGCCTCTATTGAAGGGATCCTATGATGTCAGCAGTTTCCTCCAGTGCAGGACCCAGCACCATCTTCATATTCTTCTCCTCTTTGTTGAGATCTTCAGGTAAAGTTCATGGTGTTGCTGAGGACACCATGAGGACCAGACATCTCATATTCTTCTTATTCGCCGGTGTCATCATAACTGCAGCAGCAGAAGAACCTGAGGCATCTGCAGGAGATAAGACCGGAGGGGGGTCATGAGAGTGGACAGGTCAAGTGGTGACAGTGGGGACTGATGAAGAGAGGGGTAGTAGGTCCTAGAGATACGAGCTGATTACGGTGAGTGCTGCTGCTGGGTCCCCCCACAATCAGCTGGTATCACTGGAGGAAACATTTAGGGAACTCTTCTGGGAAAGTCAGGTGTTCACCAGAGGGTAGGAAATGTCCTCTATAGTGAGAGTGGCCCTCTGTGATGCCTCTCTGCTCGGGATGATAGAGAGGATGCTGACGGGGGACCCTCAAATATTTTCTGCATTTGTCCTCATAGAAGTAGTACAGGGGGTCATGTTAATTTGTGTACTAACCTTGTTAGTCTGTTCCTGCTGCTCTTTCTGATGCTGCTTGGAAAAGTAAGAATAGATTATTATTTTTTATTCCCTGCATCAGCAAACACAGTGGGGTCCTAGTGCCCCAAAAAACAATCTTGTCCCCTCCCTAGTTCATAAACGTTTAATGCATAAAATCTATTATTTCTGTGGCCAATAGGGGGAGCTCATTGCATGCTGATGTATCATAGAGTTCACTGTGTAAACCCCTATGCAGTGAGCTCCTTCAAGTGGCAGTTCCAGGTAGACTGAAGGTAAATTATTACTTACCTGCTGCTCCTGTTTTGTCTTTTCAGACAATTTGGTGTCCACCAACCGCGTCTTGTCCTAAAGGAAAGATTAAAGTAGATAAGATCATCTCCATGTGATGACAGGATCAGTCTATACAGTTCTGTACACAGAGACTGTCCTGTGGACACTAAATGAGGCAGAGCTCAAAGCAGGAAAGTATGTGACCACTAACATTCAGTCTTACTTATTCTATAAACTTACTGGATGGTCTCCTCAGTTGGTCGGGCCGGCATCGCCTCTATGTCCAATGGTCTATAATGAAAAAAACAGCTCTGACAACAATGTATGGGCTCTGATCACATAATTATATATATCTATATCTGGAAATATTATCAGCTCATTATATATAGACTCTGTACTCACCTTGCTGTGTTCTCAGCTTGCTCAACCTCTACATTCTCTTTCTCCTCAACTTCCTCCGCTCCCAAATTTTCCTTTTCCATTTCTTCTCTAGCATTTTCCTCTTTCACTTCCTCCTCTCCCGCCTTTTCCTCCTCCACCACCTTCTTCTCCTCCTCTTCTTCCTCCAGTTCTATTTCCTCCTTGCTATTAGACATAGAACATACATTATATCAGGACTTTGCTCTCACCACCATTATTAGGGGAGGAGCTTAGATGGAGATCGGGTGGGAATTTAGTTTTTCTATATGTTTCCCTCTTAGAGAATGGGATAAACCTCAATAATCCTCAGTGTGATGCTCTATGGTCTGGTTTTACGGTACAAAAAGTTTGTGCTCCCCCCCCTTGCCGAGGCTCCAGCATTGCTAGTTCCTCACTGCCCGGTTTATACACTTACATAGTGTCCATCTTAAAGGGTGGCTCCAATTTCTTCACTGTTCGTATCCTATAATAGAAAACAGCTCTGGTTACTGGAACTACCCAATATACACCCAAATATAAGATGTGGCAAGACTGGTGTTCCCCTTGATCATTATAAAATTTACTAGTAATAATTAATATCCATGACATCACAACATAATTAAACCCTTGCATCTGAAATGTTTTATGATGAGAATGTCATCTATATAGCGAGTCTTTTAGATAAATATACTGATATCAAATTCAGAAGCTTTCCTTCTACCTTCCTATAGAGGACACAGGAGAATTGTCCTTTCTATAAATATACATGTCACATATGGTGGGGGACAACTCATCGATCACCTTGTAAGGCAGACGCTTATATCGCCCTATTATTCTATGATATAATCACCTTACTGGCAGCTCGGAGCCCTCCACCGTCCACCACCACCTGTTAGGGAAATACAACGAGATTATATCTACAGGTTAGGAATATTCTCATTCATAGACATGATACAATATGACATCATTAGAGATTTCCATAGTAACAGCCAATCAGATCTCTGTGTTCATTTTCCCGCATTTTTATGTATGAGGCCTGATGACTGTATGAAATGTTTTGTGGTTGCCTGATGTGTGTTTTCTGTGCACTCTGCAACGCATGGAGATTTATACTGTGTCCTTTCCACAATGGACGTCTCATATATGAAGGTGGAGCTGTGGATGAAGAATACTTTGATCTATTAATATTCAGATCTAGAGATAGAAATATTATAGATTATATATGACCTCTTGACCTTGGGGTGCTTTACCTATAGGTAGAATGTGGGGTGATGTTCAGGACAATAAATGTCGCATGTTGTGGATCAGTAATTCTTCTACACAGTGTGGAAGATTTATCAAACTACTGCAAGATCAGATTGAAGCTCTGAAAGCCAGTTGGAAAATGTAAAATGTGACCTGATTAGCTGCTATGGAGAACTGCTCCACAGGTTCTTTGCCATAATCTTGATTAATCAATTCAATCACTGTCCTAACTCAATATACAGAACTTTTCATTGATGTACTTACATGATAGCCTGATATTTTTCCTCCTCACTTTCTTCTTCTGACTCTTCCACCACCGCACCTTCATTCTCCTCCTCAGTATTGATGACTTCCACCCTCTCTTCCAGTACTTCTTCTTCCATGATGTTCTTCTCCTCTACCTCCTTGATGGAACTGTCCTCCACTTTCCCCTGCTTTTCGATGTTTATCTCCTCTACAATCTTAATCTCTTCCTCCTCCGTGATCATAACCTTCTCTATCTCCTCGATCTTATTCTCCATATTTTTGATCTCCTCCACCTCCTTGATCTTAGTCTCCTCCACCTCCATGGTCTTAATCTCCACTTCCTTGATCTTAATAACCTCCACCTCCTCGATCTTAACTTTCTCTGCCTCTATGATCTTAATCTCCTCCGCCTCCTCAATCTTAATCTCCTCCACGACCTCCCTGATGTTTATCTGCTCCAACTCCTCCTCAGTGTTATTCTCCTTTAACTCCTCGATGTTAATCTCCTCTATCTCATCCTCCATGGTTATATCCTCCAAGATGTTAATCTTCTCATTCTCCTTCTTGATGTTACCGCACTCCACCTCCTCATCGATGTTAATCTTCTCCATCTCCTTCTCCTCAATTTTAATCTCCTCCTCCTCCTTTTTCTCCTCTTTGACTTCCTCCAACCTAAGAGTAGATAAGACAGTGAGAGTCCAGGACATGCTCTATGTGCTCTATAGATATAGAAATGATGAACAGTCGTATAGAAATGAGTAATGGATAAGCCCCAATTACCATATCTATCCTCAACTTGTACCCATACCTCAGGACCTGATCCTATAACGAAAAATTTCTATCAATGTTTATGTCTTATCTAAACTTCAAGACCTATCCTCAAGTCTTCACTTATTGGTCCCTGAATTTTATCCCATATCTGACCATCAAAACACTAACCGATAGCAGTCATTGAGGATCTCCCCAGCACTCAAAACCCTGAGGATCCACTTACGGTTACCAATACCGAAAAAGTACTAGGGGATACAGAAACAATAAGCACATTGATGTCACAGAACAGAGACTCTGTATAGGTGAAAACATAATAAAGTTCAGGCACAGGAATGATGCACACAGCAGAGATGACCATGGGGCTCTATAATAACACTGAGGACGGGGCCACATGCTATTTTCCACACCCCCTTACATCCTCTATAGTCATCATTAACTGCACCTTATATCTCACTGAAAATGGGCCTCCGGTTGTTTGACCCCATAGCAACGGAAATGTCTGCAAACCCAGCAGTTTTATCCCTAATCCACATAGCAAAACACAGAATGTCCAAATCTCCTACTTTCCTAACACAGCAGCTGGCAGCCACCACTAGGGGGAGCTCAGTGCATACGGATTTTTTTAAAACTACAATCAAACATCATGGGAGCTGTATACAGTGAGCTCCCCCTAGTGACCATTGCAGGAAAAGCACAACAGAAAGAAGAAAAAGCAAATGCATAAAGCTGCCCCTGTCCCATAGCAGTCACCAAGTCTGTCTCTGATATGTATACATTCCATCATTGGGCCCTTCCAGTGAATGTTATACGCTCAGTAGTAGTTGGGCTATATCGTTACCTTTGCATTCTTGAATTCACCTTGATTTGTAGGGCGCATTTTTATCATATTTGAATTTAAAGTTAATTTTTAAGGGTCCCTTTATAATTTTGCTTGTTGTGCAGTCACCAAGTCTCCCTCTGCGGTAGGTACACCACTGCCACCCACATCCCTTCTACTGGGTCCATCTGTGAAGCTTCTACATGCGGTTATACTCAGGTGCTGAGAGTAATCAGACATATTGTACACTTACAGAAAAGATGGACTTACCTGACTCTACGCAATTCACCAACCAAAGCTGTAGAAGAGGAAAAGGAAAGAGGCGGCCATTACTGAAGAGGAGGAGACATGATAGAAGAAGATGACAGACACAACAGGAGCTGAGGACACAGCAGACTTACCTCCAGCACCAACTACAACCCTCAGGGGAGTGTCAGCTCTGCAGCCCCTTATATAATGTGTGTGATGTCATAATGTGCGGGGGAGGAGCCAACAGCACAACATTCCATAACATCATAAAGAGGCCGGAGGAGGTAGCCAATCAGAATGTGCGGGGAGGAGCCAAAGCACAGTATTCTGTGACATCATAAAGAGGCCGGAGGAGGCAGCCAATCAGAATGTGTGGGGAGGAGCCAACAGCACAGTATTCTGTGACATCATAAAGAGGCCGGAGGATGCATCCAATAAGAATGTGTGGGGAGGAGCCAACAGCACAGTATTCCGTGACATCATAAAGTGGCCGGAGGAGGCAGCCAATCAGGTGTAATCTATATTGAATGTATGTAAATTTCCCACCTTAGCCCTGTACAATGGATGACAGTATATATATAATGTATATGTAGGCGGTATATAGACAGGACATTATAGATAATTCTACTGTATAATAGACGCTTGTTTCTGGACCTGCTGCTATTTCTACTAAAACTTTTTTATGTTTGTTGTTTTTTTCCAATAAACTTTATTCATTTCTCCACAGATACAATACACTGGGGCCTATAGGCACATAACCATAGCGTCCCATAAGTCGGTCTTCCTTACGCATGATGGGAGTAATTCACCAGCAGCGGGATATCAGTGGTATAGCCCTCCGCCCCTGAGCCGATACAATTTTCTCCTGATTCGTTATTTTGTGTCACTGACACCTGAACCAGTGATGTGTAACCTGCTGTTCTACAGCTGATGTGTAACTACAACTCCCAGCATGCCATGGAAAATGCAGACTGTCTGCCTATGCTGGGACTTGTAGCTCCACAACAGCTGCACATTGCAGATCTGTAATATTAACAAAGGGTTAACGTACCATGCAAGCAGCAGCTATGGGGTCGGTGATGGGGCCATGGGGTCTTGAATGTTGGGTGGCAGGGTGCAGTCAGGTCCTGCTCCATGTCTTGCTGCTGCTGTTGGTGGGTGGTTTCTTCAGTAGGTGGGTGAAGAAAAGTGCTCATTAGTAGAGTTGAGCGGACACCTGGATGTTCGGGTTCGACAGGTTCGGCTGAACTTCGGAAAAAAGTTTGAGTTCGGGACCTGAACTTGATCCCGAACCCGAACCTTATTGAAGTCAATGGGGACCCGAACTTTTGAGCGCTAAAATGGCTGTAAAAATGTCATGGAAAGGACTAGAGGGCTTCAAATGTCGTCAAAATGTGGTTAAGAGCATGGCAAGTGCTCTGCAAACAAATGTGGATAGGGAAATGACTTAAAATAACATAAAATACGTTAAAATAATATTCTTGATCTAGGAGGACCAGGTCCATATGGAGTAGGAGGAGGAGGAGGTAGCCTACACTGCTTTTTGGTTTAAAATGTATTTTTATTTTTTAAATTAGGGTACACCCCAAAACATTGGGAAATATAACCCTCCAGTGGTGCTAAACACACGTTCAGACAATACACTGGCTGCAGGGCAGGCCAGTACCTCCAAGGCGTAAAGGGCAAGCTCAGGCCATGTGCCCAATTTGGAGACCCAGAAGTTGAAGGGGGCAGACCCGTCATTCAGTACGTGTAGGCGTGTGCACACTTACTGCTCCACCATGTTGGTGAAATGCTGCCTCCTGCTAAGACGTTCCATATCAGCTGGTGGTGCTGGTTGTTGTGGCCATGCTAACCCTGCCTTCTGAGGTGCTGGCGGTGCCCCAGTTGCATTGGCGACCTCTTCCTTCTCCTCTGCCTTTGCCTTGTGCTTCAACTGTGCCCCCGCTGTCAGGTGGGAATGCCACCAGCAGCGCGTCTACCAGCGTGCGCTTGTACTCGAGCATCTTACGATCACGCTCCAGTGACCGAATTAAGGACGGTACGTTGTCCTTGTAACGAGGATCCAGCAGCGTGGCCACCCAGTAATCAGCACAAGTTAGAATGTGGGCAACTCGGCGGTCGTTGCGGAGACACGGCAGCATGTAATTGCTCATGTGTGCCAGGCTGCCGAGAGGCAACGAAAAGCTGTCCTCTGTGGGAGGTGTATCGTCTGTGCCCTCTGTATCCCCCAAGCCAAGCACCAGTGATGGCCATGAGCTGGTCTGGGTGACACCCTGCTGTGAACACAGTTCCTCCTCCTCCATCTCCTCCTCCTCATCCTCCACCTCGTCATCCTCCAAAACTGTGCCCTGGCTGGACAATTGTGTACCTGGCGTTTGTGGGTGCAGGAACCCACCCTCAGAGCCACTTGGGAATGACTGGCCCTAAACCCTACAAAATGATCCCTCTTCCTCCTCCTCCTCCTGTGCCAAATCCTCTTCCATTATTGCCAGGAGCGTTTTTTCAAGGAGGCATAGAAGTGGGATAGTAACGCTGAGAACGGCGTTATCGGCACTGGCCATGTTGGTGGAGTACTCGAAACAGCGCAACAAGGAACACAGGTCTCGCATGGAGGCCCAGTCATTGGTGGTGAAGTGGTACTGTTCCGCCGAGCAACTCACCCGTGCGTGCTGCAGCTGAAACTCCACTATCGCCTGCTGCTGCTCGCACAGTCCGGCCAGCATGTGCAAGGTGGGCACGTCGCATATGAGGCGGTGAGCGAGAAGGCCAAAGTTACGCTGCAGCGCTGACAGGAGAGCAGCAGCAGGGTAAGAACGCCAAAAGCGCGAACAGATGGCCCACCAAATCTCTGCACCACCAAATTCAGCACATGCACCAGGCAAGGGATATGCGTCAAACCGGCTAGTCCCAGAGCTGCTACGAGATTCCGCCCATTATCGCACACCACCAGGCCGGGCTTGAGGCTGACTGGCACAAACCACTCATCGATCTGTTGTTCAAGGCCCATCCACAGCTCCTGCGCGGTGTGGGGTTTGTCCCCCAAACAGATAAGTTTTAAAACTGCCTGCTGTCGTTTACCCCTGACTGTGCTGAAGTTGGTGGTGAAGGTGTTACGCTGACCGGATGAGGGGCTGGTAGAGGATGAGGAAGCGGAGTAGGAGGAGGAAGCAACAGGAGGCAAACTGAAGTGCCCTGCAATCCTCGGTGGTGGAAGGACATGCGCCAAACTGCTTTCCGCCTCAGGTCCAGCTGCCACTGCATTTTCCCAGTGTACTGTTAGGGAGATATAACGGCCCTGACCGTGCTTACTGGTCCACGTATCCGTAGTCAGGTGGACCTTGCAACAGATGGCGTTGCACAGTGCACACCTGATTTTGTCCCCTACTTGGTTGTGGAGGGAAGGGATTGCTCGCCTTGAAAAGTAGTGGCGGCTGGGCACAATGTACTGTGGGACAGCCACCGCCATAAGGCCTTTAAAACTATCCGTCTCCACCAGACGGAATGACAGCATTTCAAGGGCCAGTAATTTAGAAATGCTGGCATTCAGGGCTAGGGATCGCAGGTGGGTAGGGGGGTACTTCCTCTTTCTTCCTCTTCAGAGTTTGGGAGATGGAGAGCTGAACACTTCCATGGTACATTGTGGAGATGCTTGGTGACCCAGGTGGTGGTGTAGCTGGAAGATCCTCTGTTTATGGGGTGGCAGGTGGCACTGTTACTCCAGAGGTGGATGAAGAGGCCGAGACTGCAGCAGAAGAGGAAGCAGGAGGAGCCAGAGACCTTTCTTGGTTTTTGAGGTGTCTTCTCCACTGCAGCTCGTGCTTTGCATTTAGATGCCTGGTCATGCAGGTTGTGCTCAGGTTGAGAACCGTTTATGCCTCGCTTCAGGCTTTGATTGCACAGCGTGCAAACCACTCGTGTCTTGTCGTCAGTACATTGTCTGAAGAGCTGCCACGCCAGGGAACTCCTTGGAGCTGGCTTTGGTGTGCTCGGTCCCTTGTTGCGGTGGGAAGTAGAAGGCGTACTGTCTAAAGGACGGCCGCTCCGCTTTTGCACCCTGCTCCCTCTTCTGCTGTGCTGGTGGCTCTGTGCGACCACCGCCTCTTCCTCCGAACTACATAGGTCACTCGCATGACCTTGATTCCATGTGGGGTCGAGGACCTCATCGTCCTCCACATCATCTTCCACCCAGTCTTCACCTCTGCCTTCCTTGTCCATCTGCACACTTTCGAAAGCCCCAGCAGTTGGCACCTGTGTTTCGTCATCATCCGAGACGTGCTGCGATGGTCCTCCCATGTGCTCATCTTGAAAGACAAGTGGTTGGGCATCGGTGCACTCAATCTCTTCCACTTCTGGGGCAGGGCTATGTGGATGGCCCTGGGAAACCCTGCTAACAGAGTCTTAAAAAAGCAGAAGAGACTGCTGCATGACTTGGGGCTCAGACTGCTTGGCTGATTTGCAAGGGGGTGAGGTGAAAGACTGATGGACATCGGCTGCAGGTGCCAACTGTGGTCTTTCAGCAGGAGACTGGGTGGGAGACAATGTGAAGGAACTGGATCCACTGTCAGCAACCCAATCTACTATCTCCTGTACTTGTTCTGGCCTCACTATTTGTAGAGCAGCATTAGGCCTGATCAAATACCGCTGCAGGTTTTGTCGCCTACTCGCACCTGAGGAAGGGGTTTCACTTGTGCGTGTAGCTGGCACAGATCGACCACGTCCTCTCCCTGCAACAGGAGCTCCACCAGCAGCACCACGACCTGGGCCACGTCCCTTATTTGACGCTCTCATCATATTTCTCGAATTTAGGATCTTGCCCTTAATGGGTGTTTTATTAATAGTAGAATAGAACGACAGTATGTAAAGGGTGTATCTCACACAGCCTGAATCAGTGTACGCCTGAATTAAAGATTTATTTGCCCAAAATGGCTGTGTTTTAAATGGATGTATTTCAAATGCCTGAATCAAACCCCTGTATGTAGATGGTGTATTTCATAGGGCCTGAACCAATGTAGGCCTAAATTAAAGATTTCTTTGCCCAAAATGTCTGTATTTCAAATGCCTGAATTAAACCCCTGTATGTAGAGGGGGTATCTCACATGGTCTGAACCAGTGTAGGCCTGAATTAAAGATTTCTTTGCCCAAAATGGCTGCATTTCAAATGCCAGAATCAAACCCCTGTATGTAGGGTGTGTATCTCACACGGCCTGAACCACTGTAGGCCTCAATTAAAGATTTATTTGCCCAAAATAGCTGTATTTCAAATGCCTGAATCAAACCCCTGTATGTAGAGAGTGTATCTCACAGGGCCTGAACCAGTGTAGGCCTGAATTCAATATTGGTGCACCAAATGGCTGTATTTCAAATCTCTGAATGTAACCCAAATGTATTAAGGGTGTATCTCACAATGACTTCTGCATCAAAGACTGCCAACAATTTTTTTTTTGCCCAAACGAGTGTTTGTTTAACAACTGAATTTGATAGCAGTAAATAAGCCTGTAATTTCACATGTGCTGATGCTGCAAGGCCTGAAAATAGTGTTTTTTTGTCAAAATGTGTTTTTAAAACCCCAGAAAATGATGGGTGTATTTCTAGCTTAAATTGCACACTGACTAATCCAGATGTTGTAGTTTGCCCAAAAAATTGTGATTTGCAATGTCCCAAAAGTTCAGATGCAGAGCTGGTGCACTGAGCTTGCATAAAATGGCTGCCGCCGCCGCCCACCTGACTAACAGAATTCTAAAAGTTATTTTTTTTTGGTCAATGGCCTCAGGGCAGGGTAAAACGATTGTGTTCTGCACCCACACAACTATTTCTCTGTAGATCGCTGAGTTAGATTCTCTCCTATTCTCTCCCTCACAGCAGCAGCATCCTCTCCCTACTCTTGTAACAGCAGAGTGACGTGCAGCGCTACGTGACTCCAGCTTATATAGGGCCTGGGTCACATGCTGCTCTGGCCAATCACAGCCATGCCATTAGTAGGCATGGCTGTGATGGCTTCTAAGGTCAGACAGTTAACCGCTTGTTGATTGGCTGCTCTGCAGCCTTTCAAAAAGCACCAAGAAAGCACTGAACCTGAACCCAAACTTTTACTGAAATGTTCGGGTTCGGGTCCGGGTCCGGGGTCCAAAAATCCTAAAGTTCGGTACGAACCCAAACTTTACAGTTTGGGATCGCTCAACCCTACTGATGTGTCATTACCATTGAGTATCATTGAAGCTCTTCTTTAAGTCTATGCCAGACGGGAGTGGTAACTTTGTAATTGTTTGTGCTGAGTTTCTCCACTCCACCCCTCCCACTAGAAGGTTCCAGTCTAGCTAGAAACTGTACATAAGGAGAGCAGTCAGAGCCCCTAGTGTTCTGCAGTTAGGGAACAGTGCTTGGAAGAGGAGACTCTGCCAGACTACTGAGTGACTAGAAGAAGACGCTGAGACGGGAATACGCTGCCACAGACACTGGATCACCAGCCATTGACCAGGATACCAGCATCAAACTCTTCTTCTGGAGGAGACTGGAGAAGCCAGCCCTACGCCTCACCTGTATTGTTTTGCACCTGAATTCCTCCAGTAAAGAAGCGCACTGGTTTACTGCAGACCCTGACTCTCTGGACTTATTTCCCATTGGGGTGCACCATGCCTTACCATCCCTTCTGGAGATCAGCAACACGTGAAGCTCCTGACAAGAGTCCTGTAGACACAAGTGAGGGGAACACAAGGAGCTCTAGTGCATCAGAGTTTGTTCCTTGGGTAAAGTGTTTGAACATTAATAAAACATGGCTCAGCTTATTTTGATTAACCTGAGAAAGGAAAGGGGCAAAAAGGAATAGCATCACAGGACCTCTGATGCTGAAGCTAAGGCAGCCACTCTATATCCTGCAGCTGTGATACGATAGTGCAGGTTTCCTGCCCGCCTGAGGCTGTGGCCCCTTCTGCCCAGATGATCCTGCTGGAGCAGAGAAGGACCTCTGGCTCCAGTGTTGATGGCAAATAGGCTTCAGGGGCAACCTGGTACTGTTCTGGTGCTAATGCTATGCTTATTTTGTAAATTTGAGATTCTTGGCAAATACATTTTGTACAAAATTATTTGAGCCCATCTGCCGGCATCAAGGCGATCTCTATAAGATGGGAACCTAACACTAAATACTACCTGTTATAGTGCCATACGGGCCGCCTAAAATACAGGGAATGCAGGTTCCACATGCATGCTGGGTCCACTCTGCCTATTACAATTTTTTGTGCCATAATGGCCTCCATTAAATCCAGGGAATGGAGGTAACAACATGTATGCGAGTATGGACCGAGCATGCATGTGGAACCGGCATTTCCTGTATTTTATGGCGGCCAGTATGGTACTTTAACCCCTTAAGGACTAAGCCCTATTTCACCTTAAGGACTTGGCCATTTTTTGCAAATCTGACCAGAGTCACTTTAAGTGCTCATAACTTTAAAACGCTTTGACTTACCCAGGCCGTTCTGAGATAGTTTTTTCGTCACATTTTGTACTTCATGACACTGCTAAAATTGGGTCAAAAAAGTTAATTTTTTTGCATAGAAAAATACAATTTTTACTGAAAATTTTGAAAAATTAGCAAATTTCAAAGTTTCAGTTTCTCTACCTCTGTAATACATAGTAATACCCCCAAAAATTGTGATGACTTTACATTCCCCATATGTCTACTTCATGTTTGTAGCATTTTTTGGGGGGGATGTTACAAGGCTTAGAAGTTTAGAAGCAAATTTTGAAATTTTTCAGAAATCTTCAAAATCCCACTTTTTATGGACCAGTTCAGGTTTGAAGTCATATTGTGAGGCTTAGATAATAGAAACCTCCCCAAAATGACCCCATTCTAGAAACTACACCCCTCAAGGTATTCAAAACTGTTTTCTCAAACTTTATTAACCCTTTAGGTCTTCCACAAGAGTTAATGGCAGATTGAGAAACAATTTAGAAATTTCTATTTTTGGGAAAATTTTCCCATATGTGGTCGTAAACTACTGTTTGGCCGAACGGGAGCACATAGAAGGAGGGGAACACCATATGGGTTTTGGAAGGCAGATTTTGCAGGACTGGTTTTGTTTATACCATGTCCCATTTGAAGCCCCCTGTTGAACCCCTAGAATAAAAATTTCAAAAAAGTGACTCCATCTAAGAAAGTACACCCCTCAAGGTATTCAAAACTGGATTTACAAACTTTGTTAACCCTTTAGGTGTTCCACAAGAGTTAATGGCAGATGGAGAAACAATTTTGAAATTTCTATTTTTTAAAAAATTTTTCAATATAATCAAATTTTTCAAGGAGTAAAACAAGGGTTAACTGCCAAACAAAACTCAAAATGGGTTGCCCTGATTCTGTAGTTTGCAGAAACACCCCATATGTGGTCATAAACTACTATTTGGCTAAACGGCAGGACATAGAAGAAGGGGAACGTCATATGGTTTTTGGAAGGCAGATTTTGCTGGACTGGTTTATTTACACCATGTACCCTTTCAAGCCCCCCTGAGTAGAAACTACGGGATAAGGTGGTTGTTGTTTTGGGACAATTTTTGGGGTAAATTTGATTTTTGGTTGCTCTATATTACACTTTTTTGAGGCAATGTAACAAAAAAATTAAATTCTAAAATTGTTTCTACATTCGCTATTTAGTTTTGTGGAACACCTAAAGGGTTAACATAGTTTGTAAAGTAACTTTTGAATACCTTGAGGGGTGTAGTTTCTTAGATGGGGTCACTTTTTTGGAGTTTCTAGTCCAGGCTACATCAGGGGGGGCTTCTAATGGGACATGGTGTCAAAAATAAAACTGTTCATCAAAATCTGCCTTCCAGAAACCGTATGGAGTTCCCTTCGTTCTATGCCCTGCCGTGCGGCTATATAGCCATTTACGACCACATATGGGGTGTTTCTGCAAACTACAGAATCGGGGCAATAAATATTTAGTTTTGTTTGGCTGTTAACCCTTGCTTTATTACCGGCAAAAAGGATTCAAATGGAAATTTTGCCCAAAAATGGGTGTTTTGGCACCATTTTTATTTTATATTTTTAACACTGTTCATCCGAGGCGTTTGGTCAAAAGTTATTTTTATAGCGACGACTTTTACGCACGCGACGATGCCCAATATGTATGGTTCTCAGACTTTGGAGACACTAAGCAGGCATTCTAAAACTGCGGCCCTCCAGATGTTGTAAAACTACGATTCCCACCATGCCCTGCTGATGGCTGTAGGTTGTCTGGGCATGCTGGGAGTTATAGTTTTACAACATCTGAAGGGCCGAAGTTTGAGGATGCCTGCACTAAAACTAATATATTTTTAGGGGGAAAAAAAATAGTTTCTGTGTCTCCAAAGTCTGAGAGCCATAGTGTTTTATGTTCTCTAGGGGACTGTTGGGGATTATAAAAATGTAGTACTCCATGGAAGTGTGATACTCCCTGAAGCAATCGATAACGCAGAGGCCCGGATGATCGGGGCACGTGTCGCACTGAGTGGTGGTGTCCTTCCGTATCCCCCTCCTGCGACACACTCTGCATCTTTTTTGGGTCCGTCCCTTCTTTCCAGTATGGGGGACCACACCTGGAAAGTGTTGGCCAGGGACCATCCGGGCGCCTCCAGTTCCTGAGGTACTCCGGCCTGCTCTTTCCCTGTCAGAAAAGATCAGGGCCTTGAGGACTGCCTCATAGAATTGGAGGAATGTCCCTGTGCTGCCAGCGCTTCGGGATAGCACAAAAGAGTTGTACATGGCAACCTGCACCAAGTAGACCGCAACTTTTTTGCAAGTGGCAGGGGGGGGGTCTGGGGTCTGATAGATGGATCAAAGAAAGTTTTGAATAAAAGTGCTTTTTTTTTTTCCTAACTAACTTTTCCCTTCTGTCCCTGCCTAACGGTGCCTCTCCCTCACTGACCCTAACCTACCTGGGTGGCGATGGGTGCAGGAGGGTGATGGATGGCGATTAGGGGGGACACAGGAGCTGGTGCTGGACGATGCTGCCGGGTGCTCGTGCAGAACAGGAAGAGGAGGGGAGAGAGGAGCGCAGGAAGTTTGAATCTCGCGCCTCTCTCCCCTGCACCAATCAGCACCCTGGACAGCAGTGTTCAGCACCAGGGCCAGCACCGCCTCTCCAAATCCTCGGACAGCGATTGGTGGTGTATAATTACGCCACCGATCACAGTCTTTTTACGGTTCATCGGGTCACAGGACACCCGAATGGACCGGAAACGCAGAAAACCGCAGGTCTGAATTGACCAGCGGTTTTCTGCGATCGTCGATGCGGGGGGGTCAAATGACCCCCCCTGCATTGTAATGGGATGCCGGCTGAATGATTTCAGCCGAAATCCCGTTCCGATTAACCCCTGGGGTGCCGGAATACCGATTTCAAGTTAGGACGTACCGATACGCCCTGCGTCCTTAAGGGGTTAACAGGTAGCATTTAGTGTTAGATTCCCATCTTACAGAGATCGCCTTGACGTTTGGCAGACAGGCCAAAATAATTTTGTACAAATTATATTTGCCAAGAATCTCAAATTTACAAAATAAACAAAGCATTAGCACCAGAATATTTTCTATAACTATGGCATTATTGTACTTTATTTGTGTTTGAAGAGTGCTGTTGCATTGTGTTTTTATCTTCGTGTGCAGCCATGGCATTGGGATTTGCTAACTGACCCCCATTTTTTACACAAAAAAAGCCACATTGCATTGCTGAAGGTCTTCTAAGCATCAAGAACCCATAAGCATAGTAGGTGGTTGCGCTGGGTTTCGGGCCAGTACTGTGGAGGCGACGGCCAGTCTAAGAGTTAAAAAGTTGCTTCTGCCCTAAGTAAGGCCTGTCTGAGCATCGCAGAGAAAACCGGGGAGTATTCGCTGGAAACGATTGGCTAATGTTTTCACCTAGAGTTTATAATCGTGGTCAAGCAATGAAATCGGTCAGAAAGATTGAGTCTTCAAGGGATCTCTACCAGGTTCATGGAGATCTGTCCAGGAGTCAGTAACACAGTGAATAGGAGTCAGATGAGTAAAAACCGAGTTAAATAGTCCAGTTAGGACAGGTATTGTGAGGGGATGGGAAGTTTTGTAATACTCTGCCAAAAGACCATCTGGATCCTGTGTTTTACCATTCAATACCACAAAAATGGCCCGCCGAACCTCCTCCTCCATGATAGCAGAATCCAATGAGTATAGAAAAGAATTAAAGGAGTTATCCAACTTAAAACGTTTCCTCAGTCCCCATTACAGTAGCCGGAACAGTAGGGTGGTCATACTTACTTGGTACCTGCGTTACGGCTTAGTTGCTCCATGGCTGCCTATGCAGGTCCAGGGTCTCTGGGAAACAACAGTAATTTGCTGCAGCGGTCAAGTGCCACCTCGTCAACAGGATGCTGATTCTCAAAGACCCCGGACCTGCGGAGGTGGATGTGGAGCGATGGAGCTGGAAACCAGTGGGGCAGACCAGATAAGTATGAACACCACCTGAGGTCTGGACACTCTGAAGGCATCTGTTAAAATATTTAAAGCTGGATAACCACTTTAATAATGGGGAGGAGAGCAGAGACTGCCCTGTAGAGGTCTTCATAGTAATCACTAAATATTTAGGCAATTTATACAGGATTAGCAGTAACTGTGCCAGTCAGAGGGTTCTGCAACTGGGTGACTGGTTTATAAAGTTGACTAGATTTAGTAAGGGCCGCTAATAATTTACCCGTCTTATTGCCCCAATAATAGAATTTAACTTATGATATCTGCATCTGACAATGAGACTATATATAGAAGAGTCCAGAAGATGTTCAGCCATGAAGTATTCTTGTGGTGTCTCCGTAGAAGGGGATAAGACAAGCGCACCTCGGGCCTGTAACCAGGAGTTATGTATTTCATCAAAGTCTTTCTACTTCTTTCTACACGAGAGATAATGGACTGTTATACTTTTTATCCTTTATTTTCTATTTTAGTTTTTCTCCATTTATTATATTTCTATTTTCTATCTTTTATTACATGTATTTCTTCTTATAGCTATGTCCGGGCAGCAGGATGTATGTCCCCATATAAAGGGGACTGAGGGCAGCCATCAGATAATGTCTGTGCACAGAGATGCAGGGAAGACATGGTCGGTGTGTCCTCTGCCTGCCCACCAGCCGCCTCTATTGAAGGGATTTCCTCTGATGTCAGCAGTTTCCTCCAGTGCAGGACCCAGCACCATCTTCATATTCTTCTCCTCTTTGCTGAGATCTTCAGGTGAAGTTCATGGTGTTGCTGAGGACGCCATGAGGACCAGACATCTCATATTTCTCTTATTCGCCGGTGTCATCATAACTGCAGCAGCAGAAGAACCTGAGGCATCTGCAGGAGATAAGACCGGAGGGGGGTCATGAGAGTGGACAGGTCAAGTGGTGACAGTGGGGACTGATGAAGAGAGGGGTAGTAGGTCCTAGGGATACGAGCTGATTACGGTGAGTCCTGCTGCTGAGTCCCCCCACAATCAGCTGGTATCACTGGAGGAAAGATTTAGGGAACTCTTCTGGGAAAGTCAAGTGTTCACTATAGGGTAGGAAATGTCCTCTATAGCCAGAGTGGCCCTCTGTGATGCCTCTCTGCTCGGGATGATAGAGAGGATGCTGACGGGGGAACCTCAAATATTTTCTGCATTTGCCCGCATAGAAGGAGTACAGGGGGTCATGTTAGTTTGTGTACTTACCTTGTTAGTCTGTTCCTGCTGCTCTTTCTGATACTGCTTGGAAAAGTAAGAATAGATTATTATTTTTTATTCCCTGCATCAGCAAACACAGTGGGGTCCTAGTGCCCCAAAAAAACAATCTTGCCCCCTCCCTAGTTCATGAACGTTTAATGCATTAAATCAATTATTTCTGTGGCCAATAGGGGGAGCTCATTGCATGCTGATGTATCATAGAGTTCACTGTGTAAACCCCTATGCAGTGAGCTCCTTCAAGTGGCAGTTACAGGTAGACTGAAGGCAAATTATCACTTACCTGCTGCTCTTGTTTTGTCTTCTCAGGCAATTTGGTGGCCACCAACCGCGTCTTGTCCTAAAGGAAAGATTAAAGTAGATAAGATCAGCTCCATGTGATGACAGGATCAGTCTATACAGTTCTGTACACGGAGACTGTCCTGTGGACACTAAATGAGGCAGAGCTCAAAGCAGGAAAGTATGTGACCACTAACATTCAGTCTTACTTATTCTATAAACTTACTGGGTGGTCTCCTCAGTTGGTCGGGCCGGCATCACCTCTATATCCAATGGTCTATAATGAAAAAAACAGCTCTGACAACAATGTATGGGCTTCGATGACATAGTTATATATACCTATATCTGGAAATATTATCAGCTCATTATATATAGACTCTGTACTCACCTTGATGTGTTCTCAGCTTGTTCCTCCACTACAGTCTCTTTCTCCTGTACTTCCTCTACTTCCACCTTTTCCTTTTCCATTTCCTCTCTAGCCTTTTCCTCTTTCACTTCCTTCTCTCCCGCCTTTTCCTCCTCCGCCACCTTCTTCTCCTCTTCTTCCTCCAGTTCTATTTCCTCCTTGCTATTAGACATAGAACATACATTATATCAGGACTTTGCTCTCACCATTATTAGGGGAGGAGCTTAGATGGAGATCGGGTGGGAATTTAGTTTTTCTATATGTTTCTCTCTTAGAGAATGGGATAAACCTTAATGATCCTCAGTGTGATGCTCTATGGTCTGGTTTTAAGGTACAAAAAGTTTGTGCCCCCCCCCCCCCCTTCCTCAGGCTCTAGCATTGCCAGTTCCTCCCTGCTTGGTTTATACACTTACATAGTGTCCATCTTAAAGGGTGGCTCCAATTTTTTCACTGTTCTTATCCTATAATAGAAAACAGCTCTGGTTACTGGAATTGTTCAGTATACACCCAAATATAAAATGCGGCCAGACTGGTGTCCCCAGTTTTTATTATCACATTTACTAGTAATAATTAATATCCATGACATCACAACATAATTAACCCCTTGCATCTAAAATGTTTTATGATAAGAATGTCGTCTATATAGCGAGTCTCTCAGATCAATAGACTGATATTAAATTCAGAAGCTTTCCTTCTACCTTCCTATAGAGGACACAGGAGAATTGTCCTTTCTATAAATATACATGTCACATATGGTGGGGGACAACTCATCCATCACCTTGTAAGGCAGACGCCTGTATCGCCCTATTATTCTATGATATAATCACCTTACTGGCAGCTCGGAGCCCTCCACCGTCCACCACCACCTGTTAGGGAAATACAACGAGATTATATCTACAGGTTAGGAATATTCTCATTCATAGACATGATACAATATGACATCATTTGAGATTTCCATAGTAACAGCCAATCAGATCTCTGTGTTCATTTTCCCGCATTTTTATGTATGAGGCCTGATGACTGTATGAAATGTTTTGTGGTTGCCTGATGTGTGTTTTCTGTGCACTCTGTGTCCTTTCCACTATGGACGTCTCATATATGAAGGTGGAGCTGTGGATGAAGAATACTTTTATCTATTAATATTCAGATCTAGGAAAAGAAGTATTATAGATTATATATGACCTCTTGAACTTGGGGTGCCACCCACGTAATAAATAGCCTGCAAAATTGATACCAAAATCTTTATTAAATACATGATTGATACATATTAAAACACATAGAAAAAAAAATAGGAAAAAAGATAGCAGCAAATGAAACCCCCCAAATGAGGACCAAGAGGGAACCGCAGAGCCAGCCAACCACAACAAATGGAAAGTAGAAAATGGAAAAACAATACCACTTAAACAGAGCCCCTTATATATACATTACATAATTGTTAAGGCAAAATACCCGGAAGAAGCCTGTGAGGCGAAACGGCGTCGGGAGGAGGTGGCTGCAGAGTCGGCGTGCCCCACATGGTAGTAAAATTTTTCTGCCACTTTCCCTTTTTTACTTATTCATCTAGTTTTACTGTAGGCGGCTTTTTGCCTTAACAATTATGCAATGTATATATAAGGGGCTCTGTTTAAGTGGTATTGTTTTTCCATTTTCTACTTTCCATTTGTTGCAGTTGGCTGGCTCTGCGGTTCCCTCTTGGTCCTCGATCATATATTTAATAAAGATTTTGGTATCAATTTTGCATGGAGGCTATTTATTATGTGGGTTGCCGTTCAGTGAGCAGCATTTCCTCCAGTTGTATATGCAGGGGCATCCGATATTTTTATTTGGTGAACATTGTTTTACCTATAGGTAGAATGTGGGGTGATGTTCAGGACAATAAATGTCGCATGTTGTGGATTAGTAATTCTTCTACACAGTGTGGAAAATTTATCAAACTACTGCAAAGTGAAGGTGGATCAGTTTTCCAGTGTGACCCATCAGATTGTAGCTCTGAAAGCCAGTTAAAAAATTCAAAATGTGACCTGATTAGCTGCTATGGAGAACTGCTCCACAGGGTCTTTGCCATATTCTTGATTAATCAATTCAATCACTGTCCTAAATCAATATACAGAACTTTACATTGATGTACTTACATGATAGCCTGATATTTTTCCTCCTCACTTTCTTCTTCTGACTCTTCCTCTTCCACCACCGCACCTTTATTCTCCTCCTCAGTATTGATGACTTCCACCATCACTTCCAGTGCTTCTTCTTCCTTGATGTTCTTCTCCTCTACCTCCTTGATTGTATTGTCCTCCACTTTCCCCTGCTTTTCGATGTTTATCTCCTCCTCAATCTTAATCTCTTCCTCCTCCCCGTTCATAACCTTCTCTACCTCCTCGATCTTATTCTCCATATTTTCAATCTCCTCCACCTCTTTGATCTTAATCTCCTCCACCTCCACGATCTTAATTTCCACTTCCTTGATATTAATCACCTCCACCTCCTCGATCTTAACTTCCTCTGCCTCTATGATCTTAATCTCCTCTACCTCCTCAATCTTAATCTCCTCCACGACCTCCCTGATGTTTATCTTCTCCAACTCCTCCTCATTGTTAGCCTCCTGCAACTCCTCGATGTTAATCTCCTCTATCTCATCCTCCATGGTTATATCCTCCAAGATGTTAATCTTCTCATTCTCCTTCTTGATGTTACCGTACTCCACCTCCTCATCGATGTTAATCTTCTCATTCTCCTTCTCCTCCATCTCCTTCTCCTTAATATTAATCTCCTCCTCCACCTTTTTCTCCTCCTTGACTATCTCCAACCTAAGAGTAGATAAGACAGTGAGAGTCCAGGACATGCTCTATGTGCTCTATAGATATAGAAATGATGAATAGTCGTGTAGAAATGAGTAATGGACAAGCCCCATTTACCAGATCTATTCTTAACTTGTACCCATACCTCAGGACCTGAGCCTATAACTTATATCTTTATGCATTTTATCCCTTATCTGACCATCAAAACCCTAACCTATAGCAGCCACTGAGGACCTCCCTAGCACTCTAAACCCTGAGGACCCACTTACTGTTACCAATACCCAAAAAGTACTGGGTAATACAGAGATAATAAACACAGTGATATCACAGTACAGAGACTCTGTATAGGTGAAAAAATAATGAAGTTCAGAAACACAAATGATGTACACAGCAGAGATGACCATGGGGCTCTATAATAACACTGAGGACGGGGCCACATTCTATTTTCCACACCCCCTTCCATCCTCTATAGTCACCATTAACTGCACCTTATATCTCACTGAAAATGGGCCTTTGCAGGAAAAAACACAACAGGGAGCAGAAAAAGCAAATGCATATAGCGGCCCCTGTCCCATAGCAGTCACCAAGTCTCCCTCTGCGGTAGGTACACCACTGCCACCCGCATCCCTTCTACTGGGTCCATCTGTGAAGCTTCTACATGCGGTTATACTCAGGTGCTGAGAGTAATCAGACATATTGTACACTTACAGGAAAGATGGACTTACCTGACTCTACGCAATTCACCAACCAAAGCTGCAGAAGAGGAAAAGGAAAGAGGCGGCCATTACTGAAGAGGAGGAGACATGATAGAAGAAGATGACAGACACAACAGGAGCTGAGGACACAGCAGACTTACCTCCAGCACCAACTACAACCCTCAGGGGAGTGTCCGCTCTGCAGCCCCTTA
This sequence comes from Bufo gargarizans, assembly GCF_014858855.1. Lineage (NCBI taxonomy): Eukaryota > Metazoa > Chordata > Amphibia > Anura > Bufonidae > Bufo > Bufo gargarizans. The sequence goes on from NC_058084.1 coordinate 466,761,128, forward strand.
TATAATGTGAGTGATGTCATAATGTGCGGGGGAGGAGCCAACAGCACAACATTCCATAACATCTTAAAGAGGCCGGAGGAGGTAGCCAATCAGAATTTGTGGGGAGGAGCCAAAAGCACAGTATTCCATGACATCATAAAGTGGCCGGAGGAGGCAGCCAATCGGGTGTAATTTATATTGAATGTATGTAAATTTCCCACCTTAGCCCTGTACAATGGATGACAGTATATACAGACGTGGACAAAATTGTTGGTACCCTTTGGTCAATGAAAGAAAAAGTCACAATGGTCACAGAAATAACTTTAATCTGACAAAAGTAATAATAAATTAAAATTCTATAAATGTTAACCAATGAAAGTCAGACATTGTTTTTCAACCATGCTTCAACAGAATTATGTAAAAAAATTAACTCATGAAACAGGCATGGACAAAAATGATGGTACCCCTAGAAAACACAGAACATAATGTGACCAAAGGGACATGTTAATTCAAGGTGTGTCCACTAATTAGCATCACAGGTGTCTACAACCTTGTAATCAGCCATTGGGCCTATATATATGGCTCCAGGTAATCACTGTGTTGTTTGGTGATATGGTGTGTACCACACTCGACATGGACCAGAGGAAGCAAAGGAAAGAGCTGTCTCAAGAGATCAGAAAGAAAATTATAGACAAGCATGTTAAAGGTAAAGGCTATAAGACCATCTCCAAGCAACTAGATGTTCCTGTGAGTACAGTTGCACATATTATTCATAAGTTTAAGATCCATGGGACTGTAGCCAACCTCCCTGGACGTGGCCGCAGGAGGAAAATTGATGACAAATCTAAGAGACGGATAATCCGAATGGTAACAAAAGAGCCTAGAAAGACTTCTAAAGAGATTCAAGGTGAACTTCATGCTCAAGGAACATCAGTGTCAGATCGCACCATCCGTCGTTGTTTGAGCCAAAGTGGACTACATGGGAGACGACCAAGGAGGACACCATTGTTGAAAACGAATCATAAAAAAGCAAGACTGGAATATGCCAAACTACATGTTGACAAGCCACAAAGCTTCTGGGAGAATGTCCTGTGGACAGATGAGACAAAAATCGAAGTTTTTGCCAAGGCACATCAGCTGTATGTTCACAGACGAAAAAATGAAGCATATCAAGAAAAGAACACTGTCCCTACTGTGAAACATGGAGGAGGCTCTGTTATGTTCTGGGGCTGCTTTGCTGCGTCTGGCACAGGGTGTCTTGAATCTGTGCAGGGTACAATGAAATCTCAAGACTATCAAGGAATTCTAGAGAGAAATGTACTAGCCAGTGTCAGAAAGCTTGGTCTCAGTCGCAGGTCATGGGTCTTGCAACAGGACAATGACCCAAAACACACCGCTAAAAACACCCAAGAATGGCTAAGAGGAAAAAATTGGACTATTCTAAAGTGGCCTTCTATGAGCCCTGACCTCAATCCTATTGAGCATCTTTGGAAGGAGCTGAAACATGCAGTCTGGAAAAGGCACCCTTCAAACCGGACACAACTGGAGCAGTTTGCTCATGAGGAGTGGGCCAAAATACCTGCTGAGAGGTGCAGATGTCTCATTGACAGTTACAGGAAGCGTTTGATTGCAGTGATTGCCTCAAAAGGTTGCGCAACAAAATATTAAGTTAGGGGTACCATCATTTTTGTCCATGCCTGTTTCATGAGTTTATTTTTTTACATAATTCTGTTGAAGCATGGTTGAAAAACAATGTCTGACTTTCATTGGTTAACATTTATAGAATTTTAATTTATTATTACTTTTGTCAGATTAAAGTTATTTCTGTGACCATTGTGACTTTTTCTTTCATTGACCAAAGGGTACCAACAATTTTGTCCACGTCTGTATATAATGTATATCTAGGCGGTATACAGACAGGACATTATAGATAATTCTACTGTATAATAGACGCTTGTTTCTGGACCTGCTGCTATTTCTCCTAAAACTTTTTTATGTTTTTTTTTTTTATTCCAATAAACTTTATTAATTTCTCCACAGATACAATACACTGGGGCCTATAGGCACATAACCATAGCTTTCAATATGTGGGTCTTCCTTATGCATGATGGGAGTTATTCCCCAGCAGTAGGATATTAGTGGTATAGCCCTCTGCCCCTGAGCCGGCGCCATCCCCGCTCCATATATTATCAGTGTATCTATCGCTCTCGACATTGATACAATTTTCTCCTGATTCGTTATTTTGTGTCACTGACACCTGAACCAGTGATGTGTAACCTGCTGTTCTACAGCTGATGTGTAACTACAACTCCCAGCATGCCATGGAAAATGCAGACTGTCAGCCTTTCCTGGTACTTGTAGCTCCACAACAGCTGTACGTTGCAGATCTGTAATGTTAACAAAGGGTTAATGTACCATGCAAGCAGCAGCTATGGGGTCAGTGATGGGGCCACAGGACGAGGGGGCAGTTCGGGTGTTGACCCCACATAAGATAGGAAATCATTGCAGTAATATCCCTGGTGGTCCAGGCAGGCTCGGACTGGCCCACAGGGGTACAGCGGAATCCCCCGGTGGGCCCCTGAGCAAGGTGGGCCCCTAGACTCCCACCCCCTGCACAAGTGGCACATAACACAGTAGACTGACTGCACTACAGACATATATTCAGTGTACAGCACCTCCACCAGCCGATGGTCATATAAAAACTTGTTAGATAATTTATTATATTTGAATGTATCTGTACGGTGGGCCCTAGGTATCCGGGTCCGACACTGGGTCCAGGGGACGATCATCTCTATGTAACACTCCTGTATATCAACATATGGTAACCTCTGGTAACAGGAAGCAGAGCACAAACCGGGTGTGGCCTCTCCTTGTCCCCCTTTTATGACCTGTGCCCCCGGTATCGGTGTAGACATATACCATGGTGCAGTATTATATAGACACTGCATACAGGGGGCACTTAGGGATATCCAATGACCCAAAAACAACACTTCTTCCTCCTCGAGAGAAACTAAGAAGCATCGCTCAATAAAAATCATATTTCTGTAATTATACAGGGGGCACGCCCTACATAAAATACCTCTAGGTGGTGCTCCATGTAAATGAATGAATGCAGTGGGTACTGTGCGGTATTATATTATCTGACGCTGTATGTCAGTATTATTACACAAGAGAACCGTATGCATTGAAGGCAGTGGACAACCTTAGTGCAATGTTTTACTAAAGGTCACTACATTAGGTTCCTGGCTGCAGTCTTCATTCCGTCCTTCCTTCATGTTCAGACCCCTGATATTCGGTTCACAACCTGCCGCTGCTTTTAGACTTTATGACATTACATTCACACATAGAAAGCTTCATTCCAACATCTTCTTGGAGCAGGATTATTTCTATCAGTGTGTTACATACTAAATGTGAGGTCTGTGTTTCCAGGATGCTGCTGTTGGCACTAGCTCTCATATCAACACAGCTTCGTTTGTGAACTGGTTTCTCCTCTGCAGACACTGATAGTGTCCCTGTGTTTCTCAACTCTTTGCAGACTGCCGATTCTGGTTTGTGATTCCCCACAGGGGGAAGTATTGGAGAGGTCAATGTTAGTAGTGGGGTACCACAGGGGGCAGTATTGGAGAGGTCAGTGTTAGTACTGGGGTACCAAAGGGGACAGTATGGAGAGGTCAGTGTTAGTAGTGGGGTACCACAGGGGTCAGTATTGGAGAAGTCAGTGTTAGTAGTGGGGTACCACAGAGGGCAGTATTGGAGAGGTCAGTGTTAGTAGTGGGGTACCACAGGGGGCAGTATTGGAGAGGTCAGTGTTAATAGTGAGGTACCACAGGGGGGCAGTATTGGAGAGGTCAGTGTTAGTAGTGGGGTACCACAGGGGGCAGTATTGGAGAGGTCAGTGTTAGTAGTGGGGTACCACAGGGGGCAGTATTGGAGAGGTCAGTGTTAGTAGTGGGGTACCACAGGGGGCAGTATTGGAGAGGTCAGTGTTAGTAGTGGGGTACCACAGGGGGCAGTATTGGAGAGGTCAGTGTTAGTAGTGGGGTACCACAGGGGGGCAGTATTGGAGAGGTCAATGTTAGTAGTGGGGTACCACAGGGGTAAGTATTGGAGAGGTCAGTGTTAGTAGTGGGGTACCACAGGGGGCAGTATTGGAGAGGTCAATGTTAGTAGTGGGGTACCACAGGGGTAAGTATTGGAGAGGTCAGTGTTAGTAGTGGGGTACCACAGGGGGCAGTATTGGAGAGGTCAGTGTTAGTAGTGAGGTACCACAGGGGGGCAGTATTGGAGAGGTCAGTGTTAGTAGTGGGGTACCACAGGGGGCAGTATTGGAGAGGTCAGTGTTAGTAGTGGGGTACCACAGGGGGCAGTATTGGAGAGGTCAGTGTTAGTAGTGGGGTACCACAGGGGGCAGTATTGGAGAGGTCAGTGTTAGTAGTGAGTACCACAGGGGGCAGTATTGGAGAGGTCAGTGTTAGTAGCGGGGTACCACAGGGGCAGTATTGGAGAGGTCAGTGTTAGTAGTGGGGTACCACAGGGGGCAGTATTGGAGAGGTCAGTGTCAGTAGTGGGGTACCACAGGGGGCAGTATTGGAGAGGTCAGTGTTAGTAGTGGGGTACCACAGGTGGCAGTATTGGAGAGGTCAGTATTAGTAGTGGGGTACCACAGGGGGCAGTTTCGGAGAGGTCATTGTTAGTAGTGGGGTACCACAGGGGGTAGTATTGGAGAGGTCAGTGTTAGTAGTGGGGTACCACAGGGGCAGTATTGGAGAGGTCAGTGTTAGTAGTGGGGTACCACAGGGGGCAGTATTGGAGAGGTCAGTGTTAGTAGTGGGGTACCATAGGGGGCAGCATTGGAGAGGTCAGTGTTAGTAGTGGGGTACCACAGGGGGCAGTATTGGAGAGGTCAGTGTTAGTAGTGGGGTACCATAGGGGGCAGTATTGAAGAGGTCAGTGTTAATAGTGGGGTACCACAGGGGGCAGTATTGGAGAGGTCAGTGTTAGTAGTGGGGCACCACAGGAGGCAGTATTGGAGAGGTCAGTGTTAGTAGTGGGGTACCACAGGGGGCAGTATTGGAGAGGTCAGTATTAGTAGTGGGGTACCACAGGGGGCAGTTTCGGAGAGGTCAATGTTAGTAGTGGGGTACCACAGGGGGTAGTATTGGAGAGGTCAGTGTTAGTAGTGGGGTACCACAGGGGCAGTATTGGAGAGGTCAGTGTTAGTAGTGGGGTACCACAGGGGGCAGTATTGGAGAGGTCAGTGTTAGTAGTGGGGTACCATAGGGGGCAGCATTGGAGAGGTCAGTGTTAGTAGTGGGGTACCACAGGGGGCAGTATTGGAGAGGTCAGTGTTAGTAGTGGGGTACCATAGGGGGCAGTATTGAAGAGGTCAGTGTTAATAGTGGGGTACCACAGGGGGCAGTATTGGAGAGGTCAGTGTTAGTAGTGGGGCACCACAGGAGGCAGTATTGGAGAGGTCAGTGTTAGTAGTGGGGTACCACAGGGGGCAGTATTGGAGAGGTCAGTATTAGTAGTGGGGTACCTCAGGGGGCAGTATTGGAGAGGTCAATGTTAGTAGTGGGGTACCACAGGGGGCAGTATTGGAGTGGTCAGTATTAGTAGTGGGGTACCACAGAGGGGCAGTATTGGAGAGGTCAGTGTTAATAGAAGGTACCACAGGGGGCAGCATTGGAGAAGTCAGTGTTAGTAGTGGGGTACCACAGGGGGCAGTATTGGAGAGGTCAGTGTTAATAGTGAGGTACCACAGGGGGCAGTATTGGAGAGGTCAGTGTTAGTAGTGGGGTACCACAGGGGGCAGTATTGGAGAGGTCAGTATTAGTAGGGGGGTACCACAGGGGGCAGTATTGGAGAGGTCAGTGTTAGTAGTGGGGTACCACAGGGGGCAGTATTGGAGTGGTCAGTATTAGTAGGGGGGTACCACAGGGGGCAGTATTGGAGAGGTCAGTGTTAATAGTGGGGTACCACAGGGGGCAGTATTGGAGAGGTCAGTGTTAGTAGTGGGGTACCACAGGGGGCAGTATTGGAGTGGTCAGTATTAGTAGGGGGGTACCACAGGGGGCAGTATTGGAGAGGTCAGTGTTAATAGTGGGGTACCACAGGGGGCAGTATTGGAGAGGTCAGTGTTAGTAGTGAGGTACCACAGGGGGGCAGTATTGGAGAGGTCAGTGTTAATAGGGGGTACCACAGGGGGGCAGTATTGGAGAGGTCAGTGTTAGTAGTGAGGTACCACAGGGGGGCAGTATTGGAGAGGTCAGTGTTAATAGTGCGGTACCACAGGGGGCAGTATTGGAGAGGTCAGTGTTAGTAGTGGGGCACCACAGGGGGCAGTATTGGAGAGGTCAGTATTAGTAGTGAGGTACCACAGGGGGCAGTATTGTCTGCAGACATTGTCATGTGTGTTCTCTCCTCTCTCCATAGTAGCGATTTGCAATCTTTAGGACTCAAGCTGTTATGAAACTACAACTCCCAGCATGCAAACTTGCTGCTCTTAGAACTCCCACAGAAGTAAATTGATCATGATGGGAGTGGTAGTTTCACAACAGCTGGAGTGCCAGAGGTTGCTGACCCCTTCTCCATACTGATTGGACTTGACTCCGCCATAGGCCGGTAAGTCTTACCTCTATTGTGGGTAAACTGAGTGAAGGTTTTCTAAGAGATGCTATCCTGGAGAATCTCAGTGATAATAAGTGTATAACGCTGTACCAGCGGCGTCATGTGGGATCGGTCCTGTCAGACTCATCTAATCAATTTCTAAGAGAAGGTAAGGGAGGATGGGGGTCGTGGATGTTGTATGGTTTTGCTAAATCATTTGATACTGTGCCGCATAAAAGGTTAGTATAAAAGGTTAGAAATGAGCGAATTTCATATTTTGAAATTTGTTGACGCTTCATTTGGTGGTAAAATCAGAATTGCGTTATGGATTCCGTTACCACGGACCATAACGCAATTCTATGACAGAATGTCTTTAGAGGCATTACATTATTCATTCCGTCATAATAGAAGTCTATGGGCTGCAAAATGGATCCGTCCCGTTTCTGTTATGCAGGGGAGTCTTCTCCTGCCTCTAAAGGCATTCCGTTTTGCATTCTGTCATAGAATTGCACTATGGTCCGTGGTAACGGAATCCATAACGCAATTCTGCTTTTACCACCAAACGAAGCATGAACGAATTTCATAACATGAAATTTGCTCATCTCTAGTGAGAATTCCTAGAATTTAGAGAAAATGTCTGTATGTGGGTAAGTAACTGGCTTAGTCTACATGCACACGACCGAATGTGTTTTGCGGTCCGCAAATTGAGGATCCGCAAAAAAAAAAAACTAAATGGATGACATCGGTATGCCATTTGTTTTTTTTTGACGGATCCATTGTAACAATGCCTAAAACGGACAAGAATAGGACATGTTCTATTTTTTTCCCGGGGCTGAGTAGGTAACACTACACCAGTAGCAAAAGTGCATTCTGGGTAGTGTTATGACATCACGCTCTTATCAATGTACACGCCTATCCGACAATGATTGGAACGTTTTAAACTAGGAAGGTGTGTTCATCTTATAAGTTTTGGTTAAGAAACATAGGGGTGGTGGGGGGAAAAAAAAAAAACACAAAAAGGGAAAACAGAGAAAGAAAGGGAGATCTCTGGAGGATTTGGATTATCAGAAAAACTTTTGAGAGCTGACTTCCCGAGACTCTGCACATAACTTGACCCTTGGGTAACGTATATTTTTGTTTTATGTAGTATTGGCTTGATAAATTAATTGGCTTGATAATTAGCCAAATCCAGCTTATTGCTGACGTATATAGTGTTAGTACTAAGTCAGTATCGGCAACATTTTGTGAAAATGCATATCATTGAATACAAGATCTGATATTGATAACGAGAGCTTCTCTGTTGGGAATCTTTATATTCCTTAGTTTTATATAAAGCCGATAATTTATACGTTTTATTATAATACTACTTATACAATCCAAGATTGGTCATCATTTTGGGCAGAGAAAGGGCGCGTACCTGTCATTTTCTTGATTGAGTTTCTGTGCATAATCAACTGATTTTATAGCTCTCATAATTTTAAGCAGCATTGCATAATATTCTTGTGTTGGTTGAATAGTGTTTTGTTGGCACCATCTAGTGGCGAATTTTTAGTACTGCATCTCATTGTGTATCATTGAAATTTACATTGATTAATTTTATTTTAAATTATTGTATAATAAATCATTTATATTTTTGCATAAACACTTGTACCCTGTTCTTACTGATTGCCTAAAATAATTAGGTTCTCAATCAAACTATTTTAGAGGTGTCTATAAGTCCACCTCGCAGATCAATATCATTTGAATTTTTCTTTTGATCCATATGTTTTTTTTTTTTTATATATTAAAAAAAAATATATATATATATATATATATATATAAATGATTAAACCATTTGCTTTAGAACAGGGCTAGGCAACCTCCAACATTCCAGCTGTCGTGAAACTACAGCTACCAGCATTCATACTTCCTATTCCCGTCTCAGAACTTCTAGAAATAAATGAAGCATGCTGGGATTAGTAGTTTCACAACAGCTGGAGTGCCGAAGGTTGCTGACCCCTGCACTAGACTATTGAGACCCCTAGTGTTTTTCCTCATATGTGTTGGGGTACCTCAGTCATAACCTATTGTTTTCTACATATTCCATGAGTTATTACATTTTTCATATCCATGACCATGACCTCACAGCAGTAGTGACAGATTCTAGTACCCGTGAGCTCAGTTCTCGCTATCCCCTCAGATGTTTGAAAAGATCTAGGCAACATTTATCCTAGTGACATGGGACTGGCTGAGACACCCCTTGCATGAAGTCGCTGTTACCCTCAGACTCCCCCTGGCATCTTCCAGATCACAATTGTTCAGGTCCTGTTTCCAAGTTTCACGGTCTCATTAGATTGGTTTTTTTTTGTGTTCAGGTCAAGCAGACCCTGATCTAAGCAAGATGTCTGTGGTATATGGAAGTCCTAAATTGGTGGTACATAGACAGGAAGATATCTCGGTAGATATTCGGCTGCAGGGCTATCCTTAGTCCTCTGTAGTGGCCAATCTCTATCTGTAAGCCACATATGTACAGCTCCTTCCTGCACAGATTGAGTTCACAAGAGCATTGCCCCTTCTTTCTCGCTCTCGTATCATTGGGGGACACAGGACCGTGGGTATAGCTGTTGCTGCCACTAGGAGGCGACACTAGGCTGAAAAGTGATAACTCCTCCCCTGCCGGCTATACCCCCTTCAGCCTGGAGAGAGCATATCAATTTTTAGCTTAGTGTCGTAGGAGGCAGACCTCCCTGCTTCGTTTTGTTACTTTTTCTCTTTTCCCTTTTAGGTATGGGAAACAGAGTCTCCTAGCCTCTCTGTCTACCCGGGGAGCAAGACTGGTGTAGTTTTCCCTCACCGCCCGACCTCCCAAAGAAGAAAAGGTAGACCAGGGCAGCCTCGCTCCCCTGCTTCCTGCCAGCCAAAGGGTCACCTGTATCCGTGAAGACCCTCCCGCGATTACAGACTCCGGCCACTTCGGTGCCAGCTGCTGAAGAGATGACCCTGTTGGTACATTAAGGGAGGGTGTAGAGAAGAGGATGAAGATGGGGTGAGTAATCGGGACTGGGTGAGTATTTTACCCTCCCCTCCGGGTCTCATCCTCTCCACTGGACCACAGCGGTGTACTTTCCCCCATCCCCTGCCTAATGCGCCACGGGGAAGCACTTAGGGAGGCTCACGCTCTTCACTGGAGCCAACATTATCCAGGCTGGCCAACTCACTACCTCAGGCCCCGGCTTTTTTTCAGACCTACCCACGATTTGGGTCGCACCCGCCTCCGGCTCGTTCTTCGGGCCGCCGGGAAGCTCCCGCTGCCGATTTCGGCAAGCGGGCGGCCGCTCGCACCGCTCCGGGTCCCTCCGTTCCCCGGCCGACCGGAACTGCATCGTGGTCAGCCGCAGGTTGCTAATTTAGGCTGCGGCTTCTCCGGAAATGCAGGCCACACATCGCCGTCTACCTCTATGACACAGGGGGCGGGGCTAGGCTTCCCGCTGCGGCCCAGGGGGAGGATCCTTTGATTCCCCGTGCTGATTCAGGCTCCCTCACCCGGCTCACGCTGCTACTGGGACCAAGGGACCTGTAGTTCCCTGCAAGCTGGTAGGACAATTGTACCCATCTCCTGCCTTGAGTCCAGTATTGGGTTTGGTTGGCATCCATGTCCGAGCCACCGGCCATTATTTATTATGCATTTACTAAATGCAAGATTAAGTCCATCGCAGCCAGCCAGACTCCATATGCTGATACCGCAGGCTGTGCGCCAGACAGGTTCTGCCCCCCAAGCCTACGCAACCGCATGTCACCCTGACTGAGTGGAACTGGACTGGGCCCGTGCCTTATCCCGGGCAGTGGAGGACCTCTCAAAAATATCCCAATCCACCCTCTCTTCATGGGTCGTTTGGTTGATGAATCCCCGCCTGCGCAGTCCGTACCTTCCTCGTGGCGGTCAACTTATGTGCAGATCTTCGCACAAGCGGCCCAGAGCAGGACATCATTCCTCCTGACGCTTCGGCATCTACACCCTCACCGGGGTTGTGCTCAGATGCATCCTCCCTTCCAGGGGAAGGTCTGTCCGAAGGGGAGATTGGGGACTCTGGCACTGATATTGATCCGTAACAATCTTTTAAGATTGCTTCCATGGTGGACAGCCTAGTTACTGCTGTCCGTGACACCTTCCAGGTGCAGGGTGACTTCCCCTCCATGAGCCACCAGGGAGTATCTTTTCTCCACTCCAGGTAATCGCCTAAAGCCTTACATGACGGCTTTTTGGTGATCATTGCGAAGGCGTGGGATCGTCCAAATCGTCGCTTTACCACATCCAAACGACTGGATCTACTTTATCCCTTTCCGGGGGAGTGTGTAACTAAGTGGTCCTCTCCTCCTAAGGTGGATCCTCCGGTTGCACGTCTCACATACCGCCATTCCTGTGGCCGATGGCTCATCCCTCCAGGACCCCGTGGATCGCCATATGGAGTCCTTTTCTAAGTCCGTTTTTCACAGCAGGTGGCTCAACACTTCCCATTTTGGCTTCGGCCTGGGTAGCTAAGGTGGTCTCGAAGTGGGCACTCCGGTTAAATCAAGACTTGGCGGCGGACCTCCCTCTAACTGGGCACCAAGTCTTGGCCCTGCAAATCTCCCAAGCGGGGAAGTATCTCTGTGAGGCTTCCTTGGAAGTGAGTGCGCTCGTTGCCCGCTCATTGTCTCTTGCTGTAGTCTTACGGCGCGAACTGTGGCTAAAGTTTGGGCAGCGGATTTACTATTTCTGAGGCTACGGGCAGTGAAAGTACACACCTCCCACACGGCAAATCAAAGCGCGTGTTTATCGGGTACACGTCCGGTGGCAGGAGCCCCTCCCAAGGCCTCCACGCAAGACCAGCAGAAGCTATTCTTTAGGCCTCAACCAGCCTGGCACCCGCGAGCACAGCCCCCTCGTCCATCAGCCAACAAGCAGTCCTCCGCATGAAGGAGCACCCCCACCCCCTTGATGGGGGGTCTTCTCCTCCTTTTTAAGGAGATTTGGCGGGCCCACATCTCAGACGCATGGACACTCGAGTGGTAAGCTCGGGTTACAAGATTGAGTTTGCTTCTCCTCCTCTGGAACGGTTCTTTCTGTCCCAGCCACCCAGAGACTCAGATCGGACCCTTTTTTCCAAGCAATTCAGTCTCTCCTCACTCGAGGTGTGATCTCCCCAGTTCCCCTGGAGGAACAGTACACAGGGTTTTATCAAACCTGTTTGTAATCCCCAAGAAAGAAGGATCAGTTCGACCGGTTCTGGATCTCAAGCTGCTGAACCGGTTTCGCCGGGTTCAACATTTCAGAATGGAGTCACTTAGCTTCGTTGTTGCTTCACTAGAGTGGGGAGAATGCCCCTCATCAATAGACATTCAGGACGCGTACCTACACGTACCCATTGTTCCGGTGCATCTGCGCTTCCTCTGCTTTGCGATAGGGCCCCACTACTACCAGTTTGTCGCCCTTTCCTTTCCCTATCTGGACGACATCTTGGTCAAGCAGCAACTTTCAGTCAAAACAAGGACAGTCTACATATCACTCTGGATCACTCTAGCACGCTTAGTCTGGCTGGTGTACTTCTAAAAAACGCTCCTACATCCGCCTGGGATCACGTTTCTGGGGATGGTCCTCAACATAGACGCCACGTTAGTGCGCCTCCCTCTGGTCAAGCGGCTAGCCCTTCTGCTGGTGGTCCAGCTTCTCCTCCAGCACAGGTGCACATCAATCCGGTTTTGCATGACGGTCTTCGGTACAATGGTCGCTTCCTTCAAGGCAGTTCCGTTTGCACAATTTTACACCCGTCCCATTCAACGGGTGACTTTGTCGTCCTGGGACAAGTCAACTGAATCCTTGGACTGTCACATCATCCTGGCCCCAAGGGTGCGTTCGACACTCAGGTGGTGGCTCTCGGCCCAAACTTTAGATTCAGGGAAATCCTTTCTCCCGGTCTCATGGATGGTCATAACAACTGATGCCAGTCTTCAGGGTTGGGGTGGAGTCTTCCCGCCCCGGACAGTCCAAGGCGTATGGTCGGAATCCAGACTGCCAATAAACATCCCGGAGCTCTGGGCATTCATCTGTCCCTCCTCCATTGGACCCCTCCAGAGGGGCCGGCTTATTCGGATCCAGTCAATCAACGCTACGGCTGTGGCTTACATCAATCATCAAGGGCGAACCCGCAGTCAAGCGGTGATGGAGGAATCTGACAGAATCTTGCAGTGGGTGGAGACACATGTTCCAGCTCTATCGGCAGTCTAAATTCCGGGAGTGGAGAATTGGACGGCGTATTTCCTCAGTTGGACGACCGTGGACCTGGGAGGGTGGTCCCTACACCCGGAGGTGTTCGACTCCATTTGACTCCGTTGGGGTCAACCGGAAGTGGACTTGATGGCATCCAAGCTCCCCGCCTTCTTCTCTCTGACCAGAGATCCCCGGGTGTGCTCCGTAGACGCAATGGTGGTGCTATGGGACGGGTTCTCTTTACTGTACGTCTTACCTCCTATTCCCCTCCTGCCCCGAGTTCTGCACAGGATCACGATGGAGGGCATCCAGACGATTCTCATCGCTCTGGATTTGCCCCGTCACACGTAGTATGCCAATATCAACCTCCTTCTAGGAGACACACGCCGTGGCCTCTTCCGCTGCAAGTCGATCTCTCTCAGAGACCTGTCTTCCACCAGCATTTAGAGTCTCTTCGTTTGACGGAGTGGCTGTGGAAACTGACATTCTAAAGCAGCGGGGTTTCTCTCACAATGTCATCCACACCATGATTAAGGCCAGGAAACCAGTTTTATCCACGATTATAGAACTTGGGGGTCCTTTCTGCACTTCTCAAAAGTCCTTAAAGGGACAGGTGTCGACACTGTAAATTTTTTTCCAGCGTCCTTTAGTAGAACAGGCCCCGGTCAAGACCTTTCTACTAGGGGTGGCTCACATTGTTCTTCCGTATCGCCCCCCCCCCCCCCCCCCTTACCCTCTGGGGACTTAAACCTTGTCTTTGGTTCCCTCCAATCTGCTCCTTTTGAGCCTCTTAACGCAGTTTCCCTCTGTATCTTTTCCTGGAAGGTTGCGTTCCTGGTGGTGATCACATCCATCAGGCATGTTTCGCATTTGGCGGCACTTTCTTGTAAGGAGCCTCTTCTTATTCTGCACCAAGATAAGGTAGTGCTCTGCCCGGTACCTTATTTTCAGCCGGAAGTCGTTTCTGCCTTCCATGTCAACGAAGACATTGTTCTCGCTTAGTTCTGTCCCTCGCCCCTCAATATTATGGCCCACTCGACTAGGGCGGTGGGCGCCTCTTGGGCTCATTTCTACCATGCTTCCACTTCACAGCTGTGTAAGGCAGCAACTTGGTCTTCCTTGTACACGTTCACCAGGTTCTACCAGGTGCATACTTTTGCATTAGCAGGCGCTGCTCTGGGCCGCAAAGTTTTGCAGGCAGCAGTGTCTTAAACTTCCGCGAGGATGTTTTCTATGGGCGTATGGTTCTTTCCTCCCCGTGGACTGCATTGGAACGTCTCACGGTCCTGTGAGCCCAATAATAAGAGCGAGAAAACAAGATTTTGTGAACTAACCAGTAAAATCTCTTTCTCACTTAGTTCATTGGGGGGGGGACAGCTCCCACCCATTGATTCTATGTTACCGCAAGTAATGATGGTTGATTTACCAGTATGGTCCTCAGCTCTGATTCAATCCGACTGGCATTTGTTAGGTTATTGGTGGTTTTACGTATGGTATTTTCTCCTACTCCTACTGCTTGGGCACAAACTTATATGCTCTCTCCAGGCTGGAGGGGCATAGCCGGCAGGGGAAGAGTTATCACTATTCAGCCTAGTGTCGCCTCCTAGTGGCAGCAGCTATACCCACGGTCCTGTGTCCCCCAATGAACTAAGCAAGAAAGATTTTACAGGTGAGTTCACAAAAAATCTAGCTTTTTTATCCTTCTCCAGGTCAAGGTGATTCTGCATCAAGTTGTCACGACTGTTATAAGAGCTGTGTGGCCTCTGCTGAAAGCCATCTGGCTTTGTCTGCATCTTTTGAGGCACGAGGGTCTTCTCACCCCTCCAGGATAACAGAAGGTTGCTGGACTTCAAAGCTCCCACCCCCCTAGTGAAGCTGCGAGGTACAATTCATACCATGAGGACTGCACGAGAACTGTCTCCAATAATAAGTACGAGAAAACGAGATTTTTGTATAACTTACCAGTAAAATCTCTTTCTCGCTCTTCCTTGGGGGACACAGGAAACCTTGGGTATAGCTCAGCTCCCTAGGAGGCGTGACACTAAGTGAAAGACTGTTAAGCCCCTCCTCCAGCAGCTATACTCTCAGCCTGGAGAGAGAGACTACCAGTTGCGTGCCCAAGTAGTGAAAACAAAGGCAAGGACCAACCGAATAAAAACCAAACAAGTCAAATACCAGACAGGGCAACCAAACCGTAATGGTAACCAAAACAATGGGTGGGTGCTGTGTCCCCCAAGGAAGAGCAAGAAAGAGATTTTACTGGTAAGTTATACAAAAATCTGTTTTTCTCGCCCAATTCCTTGGGGGACACAGGAAACCTTGGGACGTTCAAAAGCAGTCCAAAAGGGGACGGACTACAGCCCAAGATGAAAAAAAACACCGAATGCATCAAGAAACCGCCGCCTGCAAGACCAAGCGGCCCAAAGCAGCATCCACCGATGCATAAGTGTTCACCCTGTAGAACTTGGTGAAAGTGTGCAAAGAAGACCAGGTGGCCGCCTTACACAATTGTTCAGCCGAAGCTCGATTCCTCTGAGCCCAGGATGCACCAACCGCTCTGGTAGAATGAGCGGTAACACCAAAGGGCGTCTCCCTGCCCATGGCGCGGTAAGCCTCAGCAATAGCCATCTTGATGAAGCGGTCAATAACCACCTTGGACGCCGCCAGCCCCTTGCGCGGACCCTCCGGAACCACAAATAGAGAGTCCGTGCGCCGAAAAGGTCCAGAGACATCCAGATAGATCCTCAGGGCCCTAACAACATCCAGGCGGTGAAGCTCCCGTTCCTGAGGATGAGAAGGGAACGGGCAAAGAGAAGGATGGACAATGTCCTCATTGAGGTGAAAAGCGGACACCACCTTCGGAAGGAAGTCAGGAACCGGGTGGAGAACCGCCTTGTCCTGGTGGAAGACCAAAAGAGGTTCCGTGCAAGAAAGTGCCGCCAACTCAGACACTCGCCGAAGGGACGTGAAGGCAACGAGGAAAAAAACCTTGCAGGACAAAAGGCGAAGAGAAACCTTCCACAGGGGCTCGAAGGGGGAAGACTGGAGAGCCGCAAGCACAACATTAAGATCCCAAGGCGGAATGGGAGAGCGATACGGGGGAACAGAGTGAGCGACCCCCTGGAGAAAGGTCTTGACAGGACCGAGAGGAGCCAGAGGGCGCTGGAAGAGGATCGAAAGCGCTGAGATCTGACCCTTTAAGGTACTGAGACCCAAACCCTGGTCCAGACCAGACTGCAAGAAGGACAAGACTGTGGGTAGGGAAAAACGAAGAGGATGAACATCCATGGCCTCACAGAAACCGAGGTAGGCGCTCCAGGTTCGGTAATAAATCCTGGACGATGCCGGTTTCCGCGCACAAATCATGGAACGGAGCACATCAGCAGAAAACCCCCGCCGCGTCAAAACTACGGTCTCAATAGCCATGCCGCGAAACGTAGCGACCCTAAATGCTGGTGGAAGATCGGCCCTTGAGAGAGGAGATCTTCTCTTAGAGGCAGTGGCAAAGGCGCGTCTGCCAGAAGCAGCATCAGGTAGGCGTACCAAGGGCGACAAGGCCAATCCGGGGCTATCAGAATCGCAGGCATGCCCTCCGCCGCGATTTTCCGAAGAACTCGTGGCAGAAGAGGGAGGGGCGGAAAAAACGTAGAGGAGAGAGAACTCTGTCCAGGGAAGAACGAGCTCATTTGCGCCGTACGCCTTCGGGTCCTTGGCCCAGGCCATGAAGGTGGGAAGGTTGTGATTGAATCTGGAGGCCATGAGATCCACGTCCGGACGACCCCAACGGAGGCAAATGGACTCGAACACGTCGGGGTGCAGAGACCACTCGCCTGGGTCGATCGCCGTCCGGCTGAGGAAGTCCGCCGCCCAATTGTCCACCTCCAGAATGTAAATGGCCGAAAGGGCTGGAACATGAACTTCCGCCCAGCGAAGGATTTGAGACACCTCCCTCATAGCCGCAGTGCTGCGAGTGCCCCCCTGATGATTTGTATACGCCATGGCCGTGGCATTGTCCGACTGGAAACGAACAGGATGACCCTGAAGAAGGGAAGTCCAATCTCGGAGTAAGAGGAGAACCGCTCACAGTTCCAGAATGTTGATCGGCAGTTTGGACTCCGACGGAGACCAAGTGTCCTGGACGGACCGGGGGGGGGGGAACACCCCCCCCCCCCAACCCTGCAGACTGGCATCGGTGGTAACCACCAACCAGGACTTCCGGTTCCGGCGCGCACATGTAAGGAGGTGTGCAGAGAGAGCTCCGTCTCCCCGGACGCTAACAGCGGGCACAGCCAAGACCCGGGGCTTCGCTACCCCGATCATTTATCTCCCCAGCATACCGAAAGGTTGATGGAGAAGTTTATAGTGCGCAGTGGCACCCCGCTGACCAGCTCGCCTCTCCCGCCTCGCGACGTGGCTGACCTACAGAAAAGCAAGATGGCGGACGCCGGGAAACGGCTGACTCGCTCGTCCTCGCAACCTCCTCAGCCTCCTGAGTCAGAGGAACTAATACTGACGCAGTTGGAGAAAGCCCAGCAGGCGGGAGACTTGGAAGCCTCGTGCAGGGATATGGCCATAGCGGTGGCTAAGCTGTTGGCGCCGGATATCAAAGCTACTCTGGAGGCTACGATTACTAACTCCCTGCAGCAGCTTCAGGCCACGGTGAGCCAGCATACTGAACAAGTGCAAGAACTTGAGCAACGAATGAGCATTGTTGAGGACGAACTGGAGAGAGTTCATACCCAGCTCAGAGATGTAACACAGTCCAACACGGCGCTCCGGGACAAAGTCGAGGACTTGGAAAATAGATCCCGCAGAAGTAATCTGCGTATACTTGGTTTACCGGAGAACATACCAGCACACCAGCTCTCCAGGATTTGTTCGGATGAGTTGCCGCAAGCTCTGGGATTACAGGACCCTGCTACGGTCGAAAGGGCGCATAGAATAGGCCCGCCGCAAGAAAATGTGGGGACTGAGCCGCAAAGACGACCCAGAACGACCATAGTAAAGTACTTGAAGTACGCAGATAAAGAGGCCATCTTGTTTAAATACAGAAGGCTTCAGCAGCCACTTAAATTACGTGGTCACCAGATCCTACTTTTTGGAGACTACTCCATGGAGGTGTCCAAGAAAAGGAGAGCGTTCTCTCGCATATGCACTGAGCTGGTACAGAGGAGAGTTAAGTTCGCTCTCATTTATCCGGCAATTCTGAGAGTGTTCAAGAAAGATGGAAGAGTGGACACTTACCTCACGCCTTCGGACGCTGTGGATGCCTTAGAGGACAGTAATTTACCTAGGGACGCGGTCACAAGATCACCTCCCGGAGGGATGACGTCTCCGAGAGGACGTCGCTTCGGCAAGTCGAGGAATACAAGGTCCACTGCGTCACCTGGAGTTTCCCCGAGGCGAGGAAGGGATCCTGCGTCCAGCCCGGATTGGAGATGAACGCTGTAAATAACGTTTAGAGGTTGGAGGGGCAGGGACCTATGCTGAGGTTGGGATCTCATTCTTGTAGAAAACTCAGTACGGATTGGTTGGGTTATGTTCCAATTGGTTTGAATATGTTGGGAGGAGAGGAGGTTAACGGGCAAATTTACTACCACAGATACATTGGGTCCGGGGAGGGGAGGTCGATGCGATTGAAGTGTTATTAGAGAATGGATTCTGGGTTGGGAACACACAGCGCTCCAGCCCAGGTCGGTGCGAAAAAAGAGGAGTCCATAGAAGAATTGCTGTGTTGTTTGAATACTCTCCAGGATCTTAAGGGAGAGAGGGTTTCTGTGTTTACTGGGATTACGTTGGGAGGGGGGGTTGTGTTTGCTATGCCATCTACTGTCATGTTTGTATTGTATCTGACAATCTGTGTGGAGGGAAATTCGCCGGAAATCAGCCTCTCAGGGGTGGCACACTTTCATCAATGCCATTCACCTAGCTCAAATGATTAAACTAGTCTCGTGGAATGTTAGAGGGCTGAAGTCCGCACATAAAAGAATAATGGTTCTACGCCACCTAAAGAGATTACAAACAGATATAGCCTTGATTCAGGAGACGCATCTTGGGGAGGCTGATTTTTGGCGGATGAGGCGCATGTGGGTGGGTCAAATATATGGCTCTCCCTCAGATGGGAGACGGGCAGGTGTCATGGTATTAATCCACAAGGGGCTTAGATGTGAAGTATTGTCGACGGAGATTGATGATAAAGGTAGGCTATTGAAGCTTGATCTGGATACGGACGCAGGCAGGCTAACACTGTTTAATGTCTACGGGCCAAATATTATGCAGGCTACTTTTCTTTCAGAGTTAGAGTTGAGGATTGTGCAAGAGAATAGGGGTAATATGATAGTGATGGGCGATCTTAATGTGGTCCATAATACCCAGGAGGATTGCAGGAGCGGGAGGACAGCGGACATAAGAAGGCTAGGGACATCTGCTCAGAGAGTATCGCTTGGCCCCTTTTTACAATCTACCGCCCTGACGGATGTATGGAGACATCTAAACCCGGCAGAACGTGAATTCACTCATTTCTCGCCTGCTCATCAGTCTTGGTCTAGGATAGACTATGCTCTTGTCTCACCGGGACTGATGGGGAAGGTGAAAGGAGCGGAGATACTGGATATTCTAATATCGGACCATGCCCCGGTGTCCCTGTCTCTTTTAGAAAATGTACCCAGAGGCACGGATTATATATGGCGCATGCCCAGCCATCTGGCTACTGATGAAGAGTTTTTACTACAATTGAAGGGATGGTGGTGGGAATTTTCGGATACTAATAGAGAACACCGAGATAACTATACTTTATTTTGGGACACGGCGAAAGCGGTCATTAGGGGACGCATAATGTCGTATGCTGCAGCTAAAAAGAGGAAACTGGCCCAAAAATTGAATGAGGCGACAGATGAGGTGAGATGTGCTTATACGTCCTTCCTAAATGACCAAACAGATGCGAATAAGACCCGTTGGGTTACGGCTAAGCACAGTTACGATTTCTATGCCGAACAAAATGCCAAACTGTCTGGGGACTATAAAAAAGCACAATTATTCAAATATGGGAACAAGGCAGGGAGGATGCTGTCTAATTTAGCCAAACCTTATGTACCTAACACAAGCATTAAGTGCGTCATAAATGCATCGGGGCACAGAGTTACTGACCCAAAAGGAATAGTAGATTGCTTCGGGCAATATTATGCTACGCTATATGGTCGAGCAGACTATGACGCTGAGGTAGCAGAGGAACTTATTTCTACTGTATCGCTACCACGACTTACAGTGGAAATGTGTACCCAACTTAATGCTCAGATTACAGAGAATGAGGTAAAAAGTACCATTAAATCCCTTGCAAACGGGAAAGCTCCGGGCCCTGATGGATTTGGAGCAGATTTTTATAAAGGACTTAAGGAGGAGGTCACCCCTTTTTTAACATTACTGTTTAATAGTTGCCTGGAGGGTCGAAGCATTATGCAATCCGGAAATATGGCGCATATCAAGCTTATCCCCAAGCCAGGCAAAGACATGACACAGCCCGCCTCGTATCGACCAATCTCTTTAATTAACCAAGACCTTAAAATACTGACCAAACTGCTAACTAATAGACTGGCACAGTATATGCCACACCTTATAGGACCACACCAGGTTGGGTTCATAAAAAATAGAGCTGCGGTAGCTAACATTAGATCTGTGTTGGTGGCGCAAGATTTTATTCATCATAAGAATGGGTGTGTGGGAGGGGACCCTGCCTTGCTGTCTGTCGACGCGGAGAAGGCATTCGACACTGTTAATTGGAACTGGTTGTGGAGATCCATGACTGCCTTTGGAGTAGACGGGGCTTTCAGATCACTGGTTGAAAACATCTATCAAAGCCCGCAAGCTCAGGTGAGCGTGCCCGGTTTTTTGTCGGCTCCTTTCCGGCTCGGCAGAGGCACAAGGCAGGGCTGTCCTTTGTCTCCCCTCCTATTCAATTTGGCTCTAGAACCACTTGTACAGCATCTGGTCCAATCAGATGTTTTTCAAGGGATTCGGGTAGGGAGGAAAGAAATTAAATTAGTCTGCTTTGCAGATGATATTTTGTTGTTCATAGATTCCCCTCGCCTCCACCTTCGAAAAGTACTACACACTTTTGAATATTTTGGGGGGACCACTGGGTATAAAATAAATGTCACTAAGAGCCAATTGTTATTCCTGAATAAAAGAGGTTTTCCAGTTCAGTTCGAACGAGATCTATGTAACGTTGACGTAGTACCGCAATATCTGACCTATTTGGGTATCAAAATAGGACGGCACCCGTCCTCGTTGTATAAGTTGAACTATGATCCCCTAATTAGGAAGATAGAGTTGGAGTTAGAAAGGTGGACTAAATTACCGCTTTCGCTTTTTGGGAGAGCTCACCTTTTAAAAATGGTGAGTTTTGCGAGACTGCTCTATCCGATTCAAACAATTCCCCTTCTGATAACGCACGTTGATGTCACAAGGATCCAGAGAGCGTTTGTACGGTTCCTGTGGCAGGGGAAACGTCCTAGAGTAGCCTACGATAAACTTTGTCTCACTAAATGGGAGGGAGGACTCCAGATGCCGTCAATTAGGAGATATAACTTGGCCTCATTGTTTAGACATGCTAGAGACTGGCTGAAGAACACCTCGCATTTTTCAAACACCCCCCTGGAGAGTGAATTGGTAGCACCTTGGAATTTAGTAGCCTTGTTACATACTAGAATAAGAGATCTTCCTAAACCGTTAAAAGATTATGTAGTTCTGAGAGACACGCTGGCTGCATGGCGGAGCATTCGGAAATTATATCAATTACCCATGTATATTACTCCTTATATGCCGTTATGGAGTCTCCCAGCATTTCCGGAAGGCAGGCAATCAGGTCTTTTTAGATTGTGGAGAGGTAAGGAGATTCATGTTTTGCAGCATCTATTGAACGAGGGAGGTACTGAGCTTTTAACCTGGCCTGAGATTCAATCCAAATACCAAATTCCTGCGTCCCATTTTCTGTCATATAAGCAGATTCACTCATTCTGTCTTGCCCAGTCAGGGAGTCTGGGAGATCCTGAGAGATTAACTTGGTTCGGGGCTCTGGTGGGATCCCAAGACTACTCGCTATCGGACCTATATGGGCGTATGCAGAACATCCTTTCGACTCCTTTAGGAGATAAAGTGTATAAGAGGTGGGAGGAAGAATTAGGAGAGGTCGCAGTCACCCCTAAATTGAGGGAAGGGATGGAGAGAGTGAGACAGGCGATCGCGAGTGAGATGTGGAGGGAGATGCATTTTAGGATCCTCCATAAAGCTACGTATGCCTTTGATTTATCTTATAGAGACGCGCCCGCACATTATCTGAGGTGGTGCCCGAAATGTTCACTGCAAAAAGCCAACTTGCTGCATGGACTTTGGCATTGTCCTTGCTTGCAGACCTTGTGGGAGGACTCTGTAGAGTACATCCAGCAGGTATGGGGTTTTAAGCCGCAAATGACTCCATTACACTGCATTTTCCATTATATCCCACTGGATGAGAAGGGGGAAATATCCCACTCTACTAATGTGAGGGGGGTACATTTGTTTTTACTGGCGGTAGTGAAGACCATACTCAGACACTGGATATACCCCACGGTTCCTACTTTCCAAGAAGCACTGGGAGCAGTGAAGTATATTATGTATCTGGACAGGTTGGAAGTAGAGAGTAGTAAGGAGAAATCCGCAAGGCAGTTTTTTCATACCTGGAAAAGATTCATTGAATATTCTTTGACACCGACAGAAGTCTCAGAGGTGGTTAGGCCTTTTGTACATACTAAATGGTACCTAGACGGGAAACTGAAGGGAACGCTAGGAGGCTTAGAGATAGTCTAGAGAGAGGTAGTATTTCTGGATGTCACCCTTTTCTTTTCTTTTTACACAGGGAGGTGGGATACTTTACCAGGCAATCTCAATCTGAAGTGTTGGCATGGCGTTATGAGTAGAGTTGAGCGAACACCTGGATGTTCGGGTTCGAGAAGTTCGGCCGAACATCCCGGAAATGTTCGGGTTCGGGATCCGAACCCGATCCGAACTTCGTCCCGAACCCGAACCCCATTGAAGTCAATGGGGACCCGAACTTTTCGGCACTAAAAAGGCTGTAAAACAGCCCAGGAAAGAGCTAGAGGGCTGCAAAAGGCAGCAACATGTAGGTAAATCCCCTGCAAACAAATGTGGATAGGGAAATGAATTAAATTAAAAATTAAATAAATAAAAATTAACCAAAATCAATTGGAGAGAGGTTCCATAGCAGAGAATCTGGCTTCCCGTCACCCACCACTGGAACAGTCCATTCTCAGATATTTAGGCCCCGGCACCCAGGCAGAGGAGAGAGGTCCCGTAACAGAGAATCTGTCTTCATGTCAGCAGAGAATTAGTCTGCATGTCATAGCAGAGAATGAGGCTTCACGTCAGCCACCACTGCAACAGTCCATTGGCATATATTTAGGCCCAGCACACACACAGGCAGAGGAGAGAGGTCCCGTAACAGAGAATCTGTCTTCATGTCAGCAGAGAATTAGTCTGCATGTCATAGCAGAGAATGAGGCTTCACGTCAGCCACCACTGCAACAGTCCATTGGCATATATTTAGGCCCAGCACACACACAGGCAGAGGAGAGAGGTCCCGTAACAGAGAATCTGGCTTCATGTCAGCAGAGAATCAGTCTGCATGTCATAGCAGAGAATGAGGCTTCACGTCAGCCACCACTGCAACAGTCCATTGTCATATATTTAGGCCCAGCACACACACAGGCAGAGGAGAGAGGTCCCGTAACAGAGAATCTGGCTTCATGTCAGCAGAGAATCAGTCTGCATGTCATAGCAGAGAATGAGGCTTCACGTCAGCCACCACTGCAACAGTCCATTGGCATATATTTAGGCCCAGCACACACACAGGCAGAGGAGAGAGGTCCCGTAACAGAGGATCTGGCTTCATGTCAGCAGAGAATCAGTCTGCATGTCATAGCAGAGAATCAGGCTTCACGTCAGCCACCACTGCAACAGTCCATTGTCATAAATTTAGGCCCAGCACCCAGGCAGAGGAGAGAGGTCCCGTAACAGAGAATCTGTCTTCATGTCAGCAGAGAATTAGTCTGCATGTCATAGCAGAGAATGAGGCTTCACGTCAGCCACCACTGCAACAGTCCATTGGCATATATTTAGGCCCAGCACACACACAGGCAGAGGAGAGAGGTCCCGTAACAGAGAATCTGTCTTCATGTCAGCAGAGAATTAGTCTGCATGTCATAGCAGAGAATGAGGCTTCACGTCAGCCACCACTGCAACAGTCCATTGGCATATATTTAGGCCCAGCACACACACAGGCAGAGGAGAGAGGTCCCGTAACAGAGAATCTGGCTTCATGTCAGCAGAGAATCAGTCTGCATGTCATAGCAGAGAATGAGGCTTCACGTCAGCCACCACTGCAACAGTCCATTGTCATATATTTAGGCCCAGCACACACACAGGCAGAGGAGAGAGGTCCCGTAACAGAGAATCTGGCTTCATGTCAGCAGAGAATCAGTCTGCATGTCATAGCAGAGAATGAGGCTTCACGTCAGCCACCACTGCAACAGTCCATTGGCATATATTTAGGCCCAGCACACACACAGGCAGAGGAGAGAGGTCCCGTAACAGAGGATCTGGCTTCATGTCAGCAGAGAATCAGTCTGCATGTCATAGCAGAGAATCAGGCTTCACGTCAGCCACCACTGCAACAGTCCATTGTCATAAATTTAGGCCCAGCACCCAGGCAGAGGAGAGAGGTCCCGTAACAGACAATCTGGCTTCATGTCAGCAGAGAATTAGTCTGCATGTCATAGCAGAGAATGAGGCTTCACGTCAGCCACCACTGCAACAGTCCATTGGCATATATTTAGGCCTAGCACACAGGCAGAGGAGAGAGGTCCCGTAACAGACAATCTGGCTTCATGTCAGCAGAGAATCAGTCTGCATGTCATAGCAGAGAATGAGGCTTCACGTCACCCACCACTGCAACAGTCCATTGGCATATATTTAGGCCTAGCACACAGGCAGAGCAGAGAGGTCCCGTAACAGACAATCTGGCTTCATGACAGCAGAGAATCAGTCTGCATGTCATAGCAGAGAATGAGGCTTCACGTCACCCACCACTGCAACAGTCCATTGGCATATATTTAGGCCTAGCACACAGGCAGAGCAGAGAGGTCCCGTAACAGACGATCTGGCTTCATGTCAGCAGAGAATCAGTCTGCATGTCATAGCAGAGAATGAGGCTTCACGTCAGCCACCACTGCAACAGTCCATTGGCATATATTTAGGCCCAGCACCCAGGCAGAGGAGGGAGGTCCCGTAACAGAGAATCTGTCTTCATGTCAGCAGAGAATTAGTCTGCATGTCATAGCAGAGAATGAGGCTTCACGTCAGCCACCACTGCAACAGTCCATTGGCATATATTTAGGCCCAGCACACACACAGGCAGAGGAGAGAGGTCCCGTAACAGAGAATCTGTCTTCATGTCAGCAGAGAATTAGTCTGCATGTCATAGCAGAGAATCAGGCTTCACGTCACCCACCACTGCAACAGTCCATTGGCATATATTTAGGCCCAGCACCCAGGCAGAGGAGGGAGGTCCCGTAACAGAGAATCTGGCTTCATGTCAGCAGAGAATTAGTCTGCATGTCATAGCAGAGAATGAGGCTTCACGTCAGCCACCACTGCAACAGTCCATTGGCATATATTTAGGCCCAGCACACACACAGGCAGAGGAGAGAGGTCCCGTAACAGAGAATCTGTCTTCATGTCAGCAGAGAATTAGTCTGCATGTCATAGCAGAGAATGAGGCTTCACGTCAGCCACCACTGCAACAGTCCATTGGCATATATTTAGGCCCAGCACACACACAGGCAGAGGAGAGAGGTCCCGTAACAGACAATCTGGCTTCATGTCAGCAGAGAATTAGTCTGCATGTCATAGCAGAGAATGAGGCTTCACGTCACCCACCACTGCAACAGTCCATTGGCATATATTTAGGCCCAGCACCCAGGCAGAGGAGGGAGGTCCCGTAACAGAGAATCTGTCTTCATGTCAGCAGAGAATTAGTCTGCATGTCATAGCAGAGAATGAGGCTTCACGTCACCCACCACTGCAACAGTCCATTGGCATATATTTAGGCCTAGCACACAGGCAGAGCAGAGAGGTCCCGTAACAGACAATCTGGCTTCATGACAGCAGAGAATCAGTCTGCATGTCATAGCAGAGAATGAGGCTTCACGTCACCCACCACTGCAACAGTCCATTGTCATAAATTTAGGCCCAGCACCCAGGCAGAGGAGAGAGGTCCCGTAACAGACAATCTGGCTTCATGTCAGCAGAGAATTAGTCTGCATGTCATAGCAGAGAATCAGGCTTCATGTCAGCCACCACTGCAACAGTCCATTGGCATATATTTAGGCCTAGCACACAGGCAGAGGAGAGGTTCATTCAACTTTGGGTAGCATCGCAATATAATGGTAAAATGAAAATAAAAATAGGATTGAATGAGGAAGTGCCCTGGAGTCCAATAATATATGGTTATGGGGAGGTAGTTAATGTCTAATCTGGACAAGGGACGGACAGGTCCTGTGGGATCCATGCCTGGTTCATTTTTATGAACGTCAGCTTGTCCACATTGGCTGTAGACAGGCGGCTGCGTTTGTCTGTAATGACGCCCCCTGCCGTGCTGAATACACGTTCAGACAAAACGCTGGCTGCCGGGCAGGCCAGCACCTCCAAGGCATAAAAGGCTAGCTCTGGCCACGTAGACAATTTAGAGACCCAGAAGTTGAATGGGGCCGAACCATCAGTCAGTACGTGGAGGGGTGTGCACACGTACTGTTCCACCATGTTAGTGAAATGTTGCCTCCTGCTAACACGTTGCGTATCAGGTGGTGGTGCAGTTAGCTGTGGCGTGTTGACAAAAGTTTTCCACATCTCTGCCATGCTAACCCTGCCCTCAGAGGAGCTGGCCGTGACACAGCTGCCTTGGCGACCTCTTGCTCCTCCTCTGCCTTGGCCTTGGGCTTCCACTTGTTCCCCTGTGACATTTGGGAATGCTCTCAGTAGCGCGTCTACCAACGTGCGCTTGTACTCGCGCATCTTCCTATCACGCTCCAGTGCAGGAAGTAAGGTGGGCACATTGTCTTTGTAGCGTGGATCCAGCAGGGTGGCAACCCAGTAGTCCGCACAGGTTAAAATGTGGGCAACTCTGCTGTCGTTGCGCAGGCACTGCAGCATGTAGTCGCTCATGTGTGCCAGGCTGCCCAGGGATAAGGACAAGCTGTCCTCTGTGGGAGGCGTATCGTCATCGTCCTGCCTTTCCCCCCAGCCACGCACCAGTGATGGACCCGAGCTGCGTTGGGTGCCACCCCGCTGTGCCCATGCTTCATCCTCATCCTCCTCCACCTCCTCCTCATCCTCGTCCTCCTCGTCCTCCAGTAGTGGGCCCTGGCTGGCCACATTTGTACCTGGCCTCTGCTGTTGCCAAAAACCTCCCTCTGAGTCACTTCGAAGAGACTGGCCTGAAAGTGCTAAAAATGACCCCTCTTCCTCCTCCTCCTCCTCCTCCTCCTGGGCCACCTCCTCTTCCATCATCGCCCTAAGTGTTTTCTCAAGGAGACATAGAAGTGGTATTGTAACGCTGATAACGGTGTCATCGCCACTGGCCATGTTGGTGGAGTACTCGAAACAGCGCAACAGGGCACACAGGTCTCGCATGGAGGCCCAGTCATTGGTGGTGAAGTGGTGCTGTTCTGTAGTGCGACTGACCCGTGCGTGCTGCAGCTGAAACTCCACTATGGCCTGCTGCTGCTCGCACAGTCTGTCCAGCATGTGCAAGGTGGAGTTCCACCTGGTGGGCACGTCGCATATGAGGCGGTGAGCGGGAAGGCCGAAGTTACGCTGTAGCGCAGACAGGCGAGCAGCAGCAGGATGTGAACGCCGGAAGCGCGAACAGACGGCCCGCACTTTATGCAGCAGCTCTGACATGTCGGGGTAGTTGTGAATGAACTTCTGCACCACCAAATTCAGCACATGCGCCAAGCAAGGGATGTGCGTCAAATTGGCTAGTCCCAGAGCTGCAACGAGATTTCGCCCATTATCACACACCACCAGGCCGGGCTTGAGGCTCACCGGCAGCAACCACTCGTCGGTCTGTTGTTCTATACCCCGCCACAACTCCTGTGCGGTGTGGGGCCTGTCCCCCAAACATATGAGTTTCAGAATGGCCTGCTGACGTTTACCCCGGGCTGTGCTGAAGTTGGTGGTGAAGGTGTGTGGCTGACTGGATGAGCAGGTGGAAGAAGAGGAGGAGGAAGCCGAGAAGGAGGAGGTGGCAACAGGAGGCAAAGAATGTTGCCCTGCGATCCTTGGCGGCGGAAGGACGTGCGCCAAACAGCTCTCCGCCTGGGGCCCAGCTGCCACTACATTTACCCAGTGTGCAGTTAGGGAGATATAGCGTCCCTGGCCGTGCTTACTGGTCCACGTATCTGTGGTTAGGTGGACCTTGCCACAGATGGCGTTGCGCAGTGCACACTTGATTTTATCGGATACTTGGTTGTGCAGGGAAGGCACGGCTCTCTTGGAGAAGTAGTGCCGGCTGGGAACAACATACTGTGGGACAGCAAGCGACATGAGCTGTTTGAAGCTGTCTGTGTCCACCAGCCTAAATGACAGCATTTCATAGGCCAGTAGTTTAGAAATGCTGGCATTCAGGGCCAGGGATCGAGGGTGGCTAGGTGGGAATTTACGCTTTCTATCAAATGTTTGTGAGATGGAGAGCTGAACGCTGGCGTGTGACATGGTTGAGACGCTTGGTGACGGAGGTGGTGGTGGTGGTGTTGGTGGTACATCCCCTGTTTGCTGGGCGGCAGGTGCCAACGTTCCTCCAGAGGCGGAGGAAGAGGCCGAGGCGGCAGCAGCAGAATAGGCCGAGGCGGCAGCAGCAGAAGAGGTAGCAGGGGGAGCCTGAGTGACTTCCTTGGTTTTAAGGTGTTTACTCCACTGCAGTTCATGCTTTGCATGCAGGTGCCTGGTCATGCAGGTTGTGCTCAGGTTCAGAACGTTAATGCCTCGCTTCAGGCTCTGATGGCACAGCGTGCAAACCACTCGGGTCTTGTCGTCAGCACATTGTTTGAAGAAGTGCCATGCCAGGGAACTCCTTGAAGCTGCCTTTGGGGTGCTCGGTCCCAGATGGCGGCGGTCAGTAGCAGGCGGAGTCTCTTGGCGGCGGGTGTTCTGCTTTTGCCCACTGCTCCCTCTTTTGCTACGCTGTTGGCTCGGTCTCACCACTGCCTCTTCCTCCGAACTGTGAAAGTCAGTGGCACGACCTTCATTCCATGTGGGGTCTAGGACCTCATCGTCCCCTGCATCGTCTTCCACCCAGTCTTGATCCCTGACCTCCTGTTCAGTCTGCACACTGCAGAAAGACGCAGCAGTTGGCACCTGTGTTTCGTCATCATCAGAGACATGCTGAGGTGGTATTCCCATGTCCTCATCATCAGGAAACATAAGTGGTTGTGCGTCAGTGCATTCTATGTCTTTCACCGCTGGGGAAGGGCTAGGTGGATGCCCTTGGGAAACCCTGCCAGCGGAGTCTTCAAACAGCATAAGAGACTGCTGCATAACTTGAGGCTGAGACAGTTTCCCTGGTATGCATGGGGGTGATGTGACAGACTGATGGGGTTGGTTTTCAGGCGCCATCTGTGCGCTTTCTGCAGAAGACTGGGTGGGAGATAATGTGAACGTGCTGGATCCACTGTCGGCCACCCAATTGACTAATGCCTGTACCTGCTCAGGCCTTACCATCCTTAGAACGGCATTGGGCCCCACCATATATCGCTGTAAATTCTGGCGGCTACTGGGACCTGAAGTAGTTGGTACACTAGGACGTGTGGATGTGGCAGAACGGCCACGTCCTCTCCCAGCACCAGAGGGTCCACTAACACCACCACGACCATGTCCACGTCCGCGTCCCTTACTAGATGTTTTTCTCATTGTTATGGTTCACCACAACAACAAATATATTATTTGGCCCAATGTATTGTATTCAAATTCAGCGGGATATAAATTTGAGGCCTAGTATTTAGGCGCTGGGTGACCGGTATGGATTTAGTGACAGAATTAGACTTGGAAATGCACAGAAGCGTGTGTGTGTGAAGTTATTCTGAATGACCCAATGTGCACCTTGAATATTATATACCCTTTTAGGGATAGATTTCAAATAGCTCTGATATAGCAGAAACCACTAAATTATGAAATTGCTAAATTGGGAATTGTACTTCAACCCAGAACAAAAAATGTGCTTTGACGGACACTAAATATCTTGCCCAGCAACAACAGTACAACGGTGGGTAACGAGAGATTTAGAGGGAATTAAATTTGAGGCCTAGTATTTAGGCGCTGGGTCACCGGTATGGATTTAGTGACAGAATTAGACTTGGAAATGCACAGAAGCGTGTGTGTGAAGTTATTCTGAATGACCCAATGTGCACCTTCAATATTATATACCCTTTTTGGGATAGATTTCAAATAGCTCTGATATAGCAGGAACCACTAAATTATGAAATTGCTAAATTGGGAATTGTACTTCAACCCAGAACAAAAAATGTGCTTTGACGGGCACTAAATAACTTTCCCAGCTACAACAGGACAACGGTAACGAGAGATTTAGAGGGATTTAAATTTGAGGCCTAGTATTTAGGCGCTGGGTGACAGGTATGGGTTTAGTGACAGAATTAGACTTGGAAATACACAGTAGCGGGTGTGTGTGAAGTTATTCTGAATGACCCTATGTGCACCTTCAATATTATATACCCTTTTAGGGATAGATTTCAAATAGCTCTGATATAGCAGAAACCACTAAATTATGAAATTGCTAAATTGGGAATTGTACTTCAACCCAGAACAAAAAATGTGCTTTGACGGACACTAAATATCTTGCCCAGCAACAACAGTACAGCGGTGGGTAACGAGAGATTTAGAGGGAATTAAATTTGAGGCCTAGTATTTAGGCGCTGGGTCACCGGTATGGATTTAGTGACAGAATTAGACTTGGAAATACACAGTAGCGGGTGTGTGTGAAGTTACTCTGAATGACCCTATGTGCACCTTCAATATTATATACCCTTTTTGGGATAGATTTCAAAGAGCTCTGATATAGCAGGAACCACTAAATTATGAAATTGCTAAATTGGGAATTGTATTTCAACCCAGAACAAGAAATGTGCTTGAACGGACACTAAATAACTCGCCCAGCTACAACAGGACAACGGTAACGAGAGATTTAGAGGGATTTAAATTTGAGGCCTAGTATTTAGGCGCTGGGTGACAGGTATGGGTTTAGTGACAGAATTAGACTTGGAAATACACAGTAGCGGGTGTGTGTGAAGTTATTCTGAATGACCCTATGTGCACCTTCAATATTATATACCCTTTTTGGGATAGATTTCAAATAGCTCTGATATAGCAGAAACCACTAAATTATGAAATTGCTAAATTGGGAATTGTACTTCAACCCAGAACAAAAAATGTGCTTTGACGGACACTAAATATCTTGCCCAGCAACAACAGTACACCGGTGGGTAACGAGAGATTTAGAGGGAATTAAATTTGAGGCCTAGTATTTAGGCGCTGGGTCACCGGTATGGATTTAGTGACAGAATTAGACTTGGAAATACACAGTAGCGGGTGTGTGTGAAGTTATTCTGAATGACCCTATGTGCACCTTCAATATTATATACCCTTTTTGGGATAGATTTCAAATAGCTCTGATATAGCAGAAACCACTAAATTATGAAATTGCTAAATTGGGAATTGTACTTCAACCCAGAACAAAAAATGTGCTTTGACGGGCACTAAATAACTTTCCCAGCTACAACAGGACAACGGTAACGAGAGATTTAGAGGGATTTAAATTTGAGGCCTAGTATTTAGGCGCTGGGTGACAGGTATGGGTTTAGTGACAGAATTAGACTTGGAAATACACAGTAGCGGGTGTGTGTGAAGTTATTCTGAATGACCCTATGTGCACCTTCAATATTATATACCCTTTTTGGGATAGATTTCAAATAGCTCTGATATAGCAGAAACCACTAAATTATGAAATTGCTAAATTGGGAATTGTACTTCAACCCAGAACAAAAAATGTGCTTTGACGGACACTAAATATCTTGCCCAGCAACAACAGTACAGCGGTGGGTAACGAGAGATTTAGAGGGAATTAAATTTGAGGCCTAGTATTTAGGCGCTGGGTCACCGGTATGGATTTAGTGACAGAATTAGACTTGGAAATACACAGTAGCGGGTGTGTGTGAAGTTACTCTGAATGACCCTATGTGCACCTTCAATATTATATACCCTTTTTGGGATAGATTTCAAAGAGCTCTGATATAGCAGGAACCACTAAATTATGAAATTGCTAAATTGGGAATTGTATTTCAACCCAGAACAAGAAATGTGCTTGAACGGACACTAAATAACTCGCCCAGCTACAGCACTAGGGACAGATTTAGCTGGATATAAATTTGAGGCCTAGTATTTAGGCGCTGGGTGACCGGTATGGATTTAGTGACAGAATTAGACTGGGATATGGCCAAAAAATGAACAGACTATTGCTGGTTAAATGCACTTGGTGTGACAGCTTCACCCTGATGTAGGCTTTAGCCAAAAAACAACCACACCATTGAGGGTTAAATGCACTTGGTGACAGGCGCAGCTTGCCCCTGATTTTGTATATGGCCAAAAAATGAACAGACTATTGCTGGTTAAATGCACTTGGTGTGACAGCTTCACCCTGATGTAGGCTTTAGCCAAAAAACAACCACACCATTGAGGGTTAAATGCACTTGGTGACAGGCGCAGCTTGCCCCTGATTTTGTATATGGCCAAAAAATGAACAGACTATTGCTGGTTAAATGCACTTGGTGTGACAGCTTCACCCTGATGTAGGCTTTAGCCAAAAAACAACCACACCATTGAGGGTTAAATGCACTTGGTGACAGGCGCAGCTTGCCCCTGATTTTGTATATGGCCAAAAAATGAACAGACTATTGCTGGTTAAATGCACTTGGTGTCACAGCTTCACCCTGATGTAGGCTTTAGCCAAAAAACAACCACACCATTGAGGGTTAAATGCACTTGGTCGCAGCTTGTGCTGGCGCACCACAAGACACAAAATGGCCGCCGATCACCCCAGAAAAATGAGACTGACAAACGGTCTGTGCAGCCTAAAAACAGTGAGCAATTGAGGATCAGCAGCTCAATGATCCACAGCTGCAGATCGATCAGTTAATCAAGTCCTTTGGAGGAGTTAATCTGCCTAATCTCGCCCTACTGTCGCAGCCGCAACCTCTCCCTACGCTAATCAGAGCAGAGTGACGGGCGGCGCTATGTGACTCCAGCTTAAATAGAGGCTGGGTCACATGGTGCTCTGGCCAATCACAGCCATGCCAATAGTAGGCATGGCTGTGATGGCCTCTTGGGGCAAGTAGTATGACGCTTGTTGATTGGCTGCTTTGCAGCCTTTCAAAAAGCGCCAAGAAAGCGTCACAAAAGCGCGAAGAAAGCGACGAACACCGAACCCGAACCCGGACTTTTACGAAAATGTCCGGGTTCGGGTCCGTGTCACGGACACCCCAAAATTCGGTACGAACCCGAACTATACAGTTCGAGTTCGCTCATCCCTAGTTATGAGTTTGGAAACAGTTGGGGGGAACGGGGAGGGGATAATTATTAAAGGGGGGGAGAAAATTTGAAAAATTCGGTGGTAGCAGGCAATGTTTGAATAACAGACAGATTTTTATTGTATGTACTGTTCGGCTGAACAGCATTTATATTCATGCCTGCGTGCATGCCTATTGATTGTACACCTGTACTCTTGTATGCTGCCTGCTTCTCCGAAATAAAAATTGTTTTCAAAAAAAAAAAAAAAAAAAACACCAACCAGGTCATTGGCAGAAAGGACTTCCCCTGGAGGGGGGTCTGCAACCACCAGAGGAGGGAGGACCGAACATGGGGAGGAAGGGGAAAATGCGATCCAGACTCTCCTGGGACTTGTCCCAGGCAGACAGAATGGCCGTCTGAAAGGCGCGGGAGTGAAACTGCGCGAAGGGGATCGCTTCAAAACAGGACACCATCTGTCCTAAGACTCGCATGCTGAACCGGAAGGAAGGACGGCGGTGGAGAAGAAGGCTCCGAACCGAATGATGAAGGAGCTGGCGCTTTTCCGACGGAAGCCGAACCTCCGCTGCTTCTGTATCCAGAAGCATCCCCAAAAAGACCAGCTGCCTGGACGGAACAAGTGAGGACTTGGGAAGGTTGATTATCCAACCGAACCGCTGCAAGGTTTGCAGCGTGAGGTCCACACTGGCGGATGTCAGCGAAAGGGAGGGCGCCTTGATGAGCACATTGTCCAAATATGGAAGAATAAAAACTCCCCTGGAACGAAGCAAGGCTAGGACAGGGGCAAGGACTTTTGTGAATACGCGAGGAGCCATTGCCAGGCCGAAGGGGAGGGCGACAAACTGATAATGGTCAGTCCCCACCGCAAAGCGCAGGAAGCACTGGTGACACCGAGCGATCGGGATGTGAAGGTAAGCGTCTGGATGTCGATAGAGGACAGGAACTCCCCTTTTTCCAGAAAGGCCACCACCGATCTGAGGGACTCCATCCGGAACCGCTGAAGACGGAGGAAACGGTTTAACCGCTTGAGATCCAAAATGGGACACACCGAACCTTCCTTCTTGGGAACCACAAAAAGGTTTGAATAGAACCCCCTAAATCTGTCCTCCATAGGAACCGGAGCGATGACCCCTTTGTCCAGAAGGGTGCGAATGGCAGTGAAGAAATCTGCCGCCCCTTGGGGATCCCCGGGAACGAAAGAACCGAACTGGGGGGAGGGACGCAAACTCGAGTTTGTACCCGGAAGACACAACCTCGAGGGCCCAGGCGTCAGAGACGTGCGCCTGCCAGATGTCCCTGAACAGGAGGAGTCCCCTCCCCACCCGGGTGGTGGGGGCGCACCTTCAGGCGGGGTTCTGCTTGGCCGAGGGAGGGCGAGCAGGCTGTGACTTACGCCAGGAGGGCTGGGTCCGAAAAAAAAGGCTTCTTACGCCTGTCCTGGGCAGGATTAGGAGATGGACCCGAAGTGGATCGAGGGGCGGGAGCCCTACGGGAGGACCTAAAGCGCGAGAAGCTGGAACGGCCTCGAGAGGCGCCCTTGGTCCTGGACTGGGGAAGATGAGTACTCTTCCCCCCCCCCCCCCCCCCCCCGTGGCTTCGGAGATGATTTCATCCAAGCGGGTCCCGAATAAGCGAGAACCCGCGAAGGGAAGGCCAGTAAGTGACCGTTTTGATTTGGAGTCCGCCGTCCAAACTTTCAGCCAAAGCTCTCTTCTAGCTGAAACAGCCAGGGCAGACAAACAGGCTATGAGAGCGCCCGCATCAAGGTATGCCTCGCAAACAAATTTACCGGCTTGAACGATAAGTTGGGCTAAAGCACGGAGGTCCTGAATGGAAACATCAGACTCAAGCTCTTGATCCAGCTGAGACGCCCACTCTGAAACCGCTTTTCCAGCCCAGGAGGAAGCAAAGACCGGCCTGAGGGCGGGACCGGAGGATGCAAATATGCCCTTGGTAATGGACTCCATGCGGCGATCCTCAGCGCATTGTAAAGAGGAGCCGTCCGCCACAGGAATGGCCGTGCTTTTGGACAAGCGGGCCACAGGGGGGTCAACCTTTGGTGGTGACGCCCAAGTCGTAATGCAATCCGCCGGGAAAGGGTAACAGATATCCAACTTCTTAGGCGGAGTAAAACGCGTATCAGGACGAGACCAGGCCTTAGAAACTACCGACGAGAAGTCGGCATGGAGGGGAAAAACCGCGGATGCCTGCTTGGGGCGGAAAAAAGAAACACTGGTCTTGTCAGAACTAGGAGGATCATCGTGAATCTTGAAGGTATCACGAATGTTGGCAATAAGATGGCCCACGGACGAAGCCAGTTTGGACGGCAAGGCCGAGTCCATATCCCAATCCGAATCAACCAGTTCTCCCTCTGAGGGCATATCCTGTGAAGAGGAGGGGCCCGACTGGGACCGCACCCTTGGGGGTGACAGGGAAGCATCAGAAGATGATACGCGCTCCGCCCTGGACCGCTTCTGGGGTTGTCGGGTCCTGAAGGCGTCGCTGGGAGAGAGGGACTCAGACGTGTCGGCCAGGGTAGCGGGCCCGGAGGGTACAGCAGGGGGATCATCCGGCTGTGATAAAGGCAATGTGTAGTGTCCCACTAGGTAGGAGTGGGCACTACACAAGGGTCAATTGGGTAACGTGTTACTTCTACTCACAAGGGACGGTGATGTTACATTTTACTGTGCACTTTAATGTATTTTCTATGTGTTTTTGCATTTGTATATTCCCCCTGTTATATGCTTTGCAGGCCTGTTGGGTGTAGTTAGACATCCCAGACACTAGAGGGAGCCCCTAGTATAAATGTCCAGGCCCAGACAGGGAGGGGTCAGGTCATAGTCAGGAGTCTGTGGAGACAGAAGTGAGAAGGCACCAGCCCAGGATATGCTGAGAGCCTCCTCCTGACATGCAGCTGGATAGTCCTGGTTTCTAGCTGCACCAGGAGGCTAGAAGGAGTACAGCCTGCTTGGAGACCGTAGTGTATTCCAGGGGACTAGAGGAGTTACCTCGTCAGCCTGAAGCTCCTGAGGCTAAGGATAGCTCAGTTGAGATACCCCAGTAGTAGGACAGCACCTCCTGGGAGCAACCTGCAGTCACCTGTCACCTGAAGCAGAGAGAGACAGCTAGGAAACAAAGGTACGGTAACCTTAAGCAAGTGCCAATACTGGAGGAAGGAATTCATACCAAGGATTTAAGCCATCAATTAGGCATCCGGGCCTTGGGATCCAGCCAGCTAGAATAGCTGTGGGGATAGAGCAGCATTGTACTGCAAAGCATAAACTATATGTATACCCTCCAAGTATCTTGCAAGATTGAAACCTGCTGTGATATAAACCTGCTGTGCATTTGGAACTGTAAAGGACGGCATTAACATCTTCTGTAACTGCGTGTACAAAGTTGGACTGTTTTCACCAAGTAAAGCAACGTTTGGTTCAACAACTGCGTACTCATTTAATCCTCCTGCAAACCGGTGTGCCACCGTTACAGGCACTGGCGTCACGAACCTTAAAGGGACCTTGCCTCAGGCACTCTAAACACCTGCAACAACCAGGGCACCTCACCCAACATCAGGCCAGGTCTCTACACCCAGAGTGTGCCCCAGAGGAACTAGTGTCTGCCTCTCATTCACTGCTACATGCCTGCCCAGGGTCCTCCAAAAAGTGAGTAACCCTCGATTGCCCATACCGTGACCTCACTGTCGCTATACCCTGCAGGTCTGGCGTGTTGTAAATGCATCCGCAGGGCGGCCCACAACATCAGTGAGACTGACCACGGCCTGGGAAAGGGATTTAGCCCAGTCAGGAGGATCCAAGAGGCCAGGGAGTGACACAACAGGTGGCGGACCCTGTAATGGGGCCTGGCATGCCGGACAATGCGGGTCAGACTGCCCTTGTGGAAAGGGCGCATTACATGCGGTACAGGTATGATACCATGGTCCTGCAGGCACTGAAGGGTCAGACATGTTGGCTGGAAGGTTAGGAGAACAACCGTCCAGACCAGGGGGCTGCTTCACTAGAAGGGGTTAACAGTCCTACCAGGTCACAGAGCTGGAGCAGACGGCAGTAGCAGGCAGCAAGCACCGGTGAGTAAAGCGATCCGTCCTAGCAAGAGCGGTAGCGAGAGCAAGTCAGGCACGTATGACAAAAAGGAGGCGGGACAAGCGAGGAGCAGGAAAGAAGCTCCGCCCCCGCCATAGAGTTTGCCAGACACCTAAGGAGAAGCGGGAACGAAGCTCCGCCCCCCGCCCAGTAGCCGATAGAAAAAAGGTGGCTAAGCGAAGGACCTACCAGTCCGCCTCCCATAATAAGTGGAGGCGAACGTAATGCCAGAAAAACGGCCCTAAGAAACGCGCCGCCGCAAGTCAGAGCGGCAGGCGCATGGTAGGCCGGAACACAAGCGCGCCAGCCACTCGCCTGCCCGGACCTAGAAAAACGGTGTACACGGCCGCTGCAGCTGCGATAAAGGCTCTCCTCCCTTGAACCTCTTCTCTGCGTCCCTTTATGTCAGTATTTCCCCCACACAAAAAGTGCCGTCAAGGTGCCTAAGAGGAGCACTATGCAGGTAGGGAGTGGAATGGAGTTAAGCCCAGTCAGAAAGGAGAGAAGGGAGGAGAAGAGGGAGAGAGAGAGAGAAGGGTGGTGGGGGGCAGGATCAGGGCTGGAACAGCCACTCTCACCATCCTGAAGACTTCACCCTCTGTCCATCCAGCAGGGTCGCCCCTTCAGCCACTGGCACCGAAGTGGCAGGAAGCTGGAGAGGGGCTTGCGTGTGGGTGACCCTTGCGCTGGCAGTATGCAGGGGAGCTGGGCTGCCCTGGTCCTCCTTGTCTTCAGTGGGGGAGGCAGCAGTGCGGATAGCCGGCACTGGCGCAGCTCAACCCCAGGAGAACAGAGAGGTCCAGGCGTCTCTGTTGTCCCTGTGTAAAAAGAGAAAAACATTAAAAAATTAAATAAAAAATGAAAAAAAGCCAATTTCAAGCAAAGACAGCTCTGCAGAGCAGAGAGTGTCTTGACACTAAGCAAAAAATCTGGTAGTCTCTCTCTCCAGGCTGAGGGTATAGCTGCTGGAGGAGGGGCTTAACAGTCTTTCACTTAGTGTCACGCCTCCTAGGGAGCTGAGCTATACCCAAGGTTTCCTGTGTCCCCCAAGGAATTGGGCGAGAAAAGGATTTTTCATATTAGACATCCATTAATTTGTGTTTCTCCTCCTTTGCAGTAGACCGATTAATTCCAAGCCTGTAGGCTGGGTATAGTCTGCAGATTGTCCTTAGTGGCATCAGCCCATACTCATGGTTTCCTGTATCCCCCCCCAAAAGAGAGATTTTACCGTCACTGAGAACAACAACAAAAAATCCTCTAATTTAGTCAAACAGCTAAATATTTGAGCGATCGCTTTTTTCAAACACAGCGGGACGCCGCTGTATGCCTTTGTAGCTATACGCTGCAATTTGAACTACCGCAAGCTATATGCTTTGTATTCGATCAAACACACATAAGTGTATCGCCATAATGTTGCAACTTTGTTAACCTATTGTATACAAACTATCCACATCAGGAGAGACTTTACTCAGCTACCAATTGAGTCACAAAAGACTGGTTTTAATCAAGATTCCTTTTTCCCTCGGATATATTTATAGATATCTATACCAACATACAATCTACACCGTTTATTTATTGATTGTTATATGAATTATTTTAGTATATTTAATGGAATTTATGTCTTATTCATTATAATCAAAATACAATCTGATTTTAGTCTTATAAGGTTATTACTTTCTCTTTTATCCATCATTGTATTACCAACTCACTGTATTATTATATAGACCATTAAAGATCCCTTTACTTAATAGAGTGTGCCCCACTTCAATTTTTATTTATTTACTTCCTATTCTCAGACTGGGTGTCGTCTGATAGTGGGAGCACCTCTGTTTGGATTCCCACCTCATTCGAGTGCGACATTATTTTGTATTATTGAGCTAAATATTTCCAGCTCACCTGCTCCACTCCATAGGCGTGCAGGGAAACTTGTAACTGGAAAACCCTGTTAATGCTGGAGTAAAGTAATGATAAAAACACCACAAACAAAAAGTGAGACCCAGGAAAACTGGTCCAATATGATTTAGAATTTATTATTTTTAATCTACCTCCATATACACCCGGCTATTCTCAGACAGGAGACAATTCTTCCCACTCATTTAATTACACAATTTTGTTCCCAGGGAAAGGGAGAGGAATCTCAGTCCGGTCGCTTTGCTGCTTCATTATTTTCTCTCCTTGTCGAGGCTGTGGCCGCTCACGGCGCTGTGTCCTGTGGATGTGCCGCCAGACACGTGGAGAATCGGCTTCTCCTGCTGTAAGGTTACACAGTGATGAAGAACAGAAGCTAAGAACTAGTGACGGAAACTGACACCCGAAGAGCATCTTACCGTCTGTAGCTGAAGAGTAGAGTTGAGCGAACACCTGGATGTTCGGGTTCGAGAAGTTCGGCCGAACATCCCGGAAATGTTCGGGTTCGGGATCCGAACCCGATCCGAACTTCGTCCCGAACCCGAACCCCATTGAAGTCAATGGGGACCCGAACTTTTCGGCACTAAAAAGGCTGTAAAACAGCCCAG
Source organism: Bufo gargarizans (assembly GCF_014858855.1). NCBI lineage: Eukaryota > Metazoa > Chordata > Amphibia > Anura > Bufonidae > Bufo > Bufo gargarizans. Next base: position 466,801,258 of record NC_058084.1, read on the forward strand.
GAAAGAGCTAGAGGGCTGCAAAAGGCAGCAACATGTAGGTAAATCCCCTGCAAACAAATGTGGATAGGGAAATGAATTAAAATAAAAATTAAATAAATAAAAATTAACCAAAATCAATTGGAGAGAGGTTCCATAGCAGAGAATCTGGCTTCCCGTCACCCACCACTGGAACAGTCCATTCTCAGATATTTAGGCCCCGGCACCCAGACAGAGGAAAGAGGTCCCGTAACAGAGAATCTGTCTTCATGTCAGCAGAGAATTAGTCTGCATGTCATAGCAGAGAATGAGGCTTCACGTCAGCCACCACTGCAACAGTCCATTGGCATATATTTAGGCCCAGCACCCAGGCAGAGGAGGGAGGTCCCGTAACAGAGAATCTGTCTTCATGTCAGCAGAGAATTAGTCTGCATGTCATAGCAGAGAATGAGGCTTCACGTCAGCCACCACTGCAACAGTCCATTGGCATATATTTAGGCCCAGCACACACACAGGCAGAGGAGAGAGGTCCCGTAACAGAGAATCTGGCTTCATGTCAGCAGAGAATCAGTCTGCATGTCATAGCAGAGAATGAGGCTTCACGTCAGCCACCACTGCAACAGTCCATTGGCATATATTTAGGCCCAGCACACACACAGGCAGAGGAGAGAGGTCCCGTAACAGAGAATCTGGCTTCATGTCAGCAGAGAATCAGTCTGCATGTCATAGCAGAGAATGAGGCTTCACGTCAGCCACCACTGCAACAGTCCATTGGCATATATTTAGGCCCAGCACACACACAGGCAGAGGAGAGAGGTCCCGTAACAGAGAATCTGTCTTCATGTCAGCAGAGAATTAGTCTGCATGTCATAGCAGAGAATGAGGCTTCACGTCAGCCACCACTGCAACAGTCCATTGGCATATATTTAGGCCCAGCACACACACAGGCAGAGGAGAGAGGTCCCGTAACAGAGAATCTGGCTTCATGTCAGCAGAGAATCAGTCTGCATGTCATAGCAGAGAATGAGGCTTCACGTCAGCCACCACTGCAACAGTCCATTGGCATATATTTAGGCCCAGCACACACACAGGCAGAGGAGAGAGGTCCCGTAACAGAGAATCTGGCTTCATGTCAGCAGAGAATCAGTCTGCATGTCATAGCAGAGAATGAGGCTTCACGTCAGCCACCACTGCAACAGTCCATTGGCATATATTTAGGCCCAGCACACACACAGGCAGAGGAGAGAGGTCCCGTAACAGAGAATCTGGCTTCATGTCAGCAGAGAATCAGTCTGCATGTCATAGCAGAGAATCAGGCTTCACGTCAGCCACCACTGCAACAGTCCATTGTCATAAATTTAGGCCCAGCACCCAGGCAGAGGAGAGAGGTCCCGTAACAGACAATCTGGCTTCATGTCAGCAGAGAATTAGTCTGCATGTCATAGCAGAGAATCAGGCTTCATGTCAGCCACCACTGCAACAGTCCATTGGCATATATTTAGGCCTAGCACACAGGCAGAGGAGAGGTTCATTCAACTTTGGGTAGCCTCGCAATATAATGGTAAAATGAAAATAAAAATAGGATTGAATGAGGAAGTGCCCTGGAGTACAATAATATATGGTTATGGGGAGGTAGTTAATGTCTAATCTGGACAAGGGACGGACAGGTCCTGTGGGATCCATGCCTGGTTCATTTTTATGAACGTCAGCTTGTCCACATTGGCTGTAGACAGGCGGCTGCGTTTGTCTGTAATGACGCCCCCTGCCGTGCTGAATACACGTTCAGACAAAACGCTGGCTGCCGGGCAGGCCAGCACCTCCAAGGCATAAAAGGCTAGCTCTGGCCACGTGGACAATTTAGAGACCCAGAAGTTGAATGGGGCCGAACCATCAGTCAGTACGTGGAGGGGTGTGCACACGTACTGTTCCACCATGTTAGTGAAATGTTGCCTCCTGCTAACACGTTGCGTATCAGGTGGTGGTGCAGTTAGCTGTGGCGTGTTGACAAAAGTTTTCCACATCTCTGCCATGCTAACCCTGCCCTCAGAGGAGCTGGCATTGACACAGCTGCCTTGGCGACCTCTTGCTCCTCCTCTGCCTTGGCCTTGGGCTTCCACTTGTTCCCCTGTGACATTTGGGAATGCTCTCAGTAGCGCGTCTACCAACATGCGCTTGTACTCGCGCATCTTCCTATCACGCTCCAGTGCAGGAAGTAAGGTGGGCACATTGTCTTTGTAGCGTGGATCCAGCAGGGTGGCAACCCAGTAGTCCGCACAGGTTAAAATGTGGGCAACTCTGCTGTCGTTGCGCAGGCACTGCAGCATGTAGTCGCTCATGTGTGCCAGGCTGCCCAGGGGTAAGGACAAGCTGTCCTCTGTGGGAGGCGTATCGTCATCGTCCTGCCTTTCCCCCCAGCCACGCACCAGTGATGGACCCGAGCTGCGTTGGGTGCCACCCCGCTGTGACCATGCTTCATCCTCATCCTCCTCCACCTCCTCCTCCTCCTCGTCCTCCTCGTCCTCCAGTAGTGGGCCCTGGCTGGCCACATTTGTACCTGGCCTCTGCTGTTGCCAAAAACCTCCCTCTGAGTCACTTCGAAGAGACTGGCCTGAAAGTGCTAAAAATGACCCCTCTTCCTCCTCCTCCTCCTCCTGGGCCACCTCCTCTTCCATCATCGCCCTAAGTGTTTTCTCAAGGAGACATAGAAGTGGTATTGTAACGCTGATAACGGTGTCATCGCCACTGGCCATGTTGGTGGAGTACTCGAAACAGCGCAACAGGGCACACAGGTCTCGCATGGAGGCCCAGTCATTGGTGGTGAAGTGGTGCTGTTCTGTAGTGCGACTGACCCGTGCGTGCTGCAGCTGAAACTCCACTATGGCCTGCTGCTGCTCGCACAGTCTGTCCAGCATGTGCAAGGTGGAGTTCCACCTGGTGGGCACGTCGCATATGAGGCGGTGAGCGGGAAGGCCGAAGTTACGCTGTAGCACAGACAGGCGAGCAGCAGCAGGATGTGAACGCCGGAAGCGCGAACAGACGGCCCGCACTTTATGCAGCAGCTCTGACATGTCGGGGTAGTTGTGAATGAACTTCTGCACCACCAAATTCAGCACATGCGCCAAGCAAGGGATGTGCGTCAAATTGGCTAGTCCCAGAGCTGCAACGAGATTTCGCCCATTATCACACACCACCAGGCCGGGCTTGAGGCTCACCGGCAGCAACCACTCGTCGGTCTGTTGTTCTATACCCCGCCACAACTCCTGTGCGGTGTGGGGCCTGTCCCCCAAACATATGAGTTTCAGAATGGCCTGCTGACGTTTACCCCGGGCTGTGCTGAAGTTGGTGGTGAAGGTGTGTGGCTGACTGGATGAGCAGGTGGAAGAAGAGGAGGAGGAAGCCGAGAAGGAGGAGGTGGCAACAGGAGGCAAAGAATGTTGCCCTGCGATCCTTGGCGGCGGAAGGACGTGCGCCAAACAGCTCTCCGCCTGGGGCCCAGCTGCCACTACATTTACCCAGTGTGCAGTTAGGGAGATATAGCGTCCCTGGCCGTGCTTACTGGTCCACGTATCTGTGGTTAGGTGGACCTTGCTACAGATGGCGTTGCGCAGTGCACACTTGATTTTATCGGATACTTGGTTGTGCAGGGAAGGCACGGCTCTCTTGGAGAAGTAGTGCCGGCTGGGAACAACATACTGTGGGACAGCAAGCGACATGAGCTGTTTGAAGCTGTCTGTGTCCACCAGCCTAAATGACAGCATTTCATAGGCCAGTAGTTTAGAAATGCTGGCATTCAGGGCCAGGGATCGAGGGTGGCTAGGTGGGAATTTACGCTTTCTATCAAATGTTTGTGAGATGGAGAGCTGAACGCTGGCGTGTGACATGGTTGAGACGCTTGGTGACGGAGGTGGTGGTGGTGGTGTTGGTGGTACATCCCCTGTTTGCTGGGCGGCAGGTGCCAACGTTCCTCCAGAGGCGGAGGAAGAGGCCGAGGCGGCAGCAGCAGAATAGGCCGAGGCGGCAGCAGCAGAAGAGGTAGCAGGGGGAGCCTGAGTGACTTCCTTGGTTTTAAGGTGTTTACTCCACTGCAGTTCATGCTTTGCATGCAGGTGCCTGGTCATGCAGGTTGTGCTCAGGTTCAGAACGTTAATGCCTCGCTTCAGGCTCTGATGGCACAGCGTGCAAACCACTCGGGTCTTGTCGTCAGCACATTGTTTGAAGAAGTGCCATGCCAGGGAACTCCTTGAAGCTGCCTTTGGGGTGCTCGGTCCCAGATGGCGGCGGTCAGTAGCAGGCGGAGTCTCTTGGCGGCGGGTGTTCTGCTTTTGCCCACTGCTCCCTCTTTTGCTACGCTGTTGGCTCGGTCTCACCACTGCCTCTTCCTCCGAACTGTGAAAGTCAGTGGCACGACCTTCATTCCATGTGGGGTCTAGGACCTCATCGTCCCCTGCATCGTCTTCCACCCAGTCTTGATCCCTGACCTCCTGTTCAGTCTGCACACTGCAGAAAGACGCAGCAGTTGGCACCTGTGTTTCGTCATCATCAGAGACATGCTGAGGTGGTATTCCCATGTCCTCATCATCAGGAAACATAAGTGGTTGTGCGTCAGTGCATTCTATGTCTTTCACCGCTGGGGAAGGGCTAGGTGGATGCCCTTGGGAAACCCTGCCAGCGGAGTCTTCAAACAGCATAAGAGACTGCTGCATAACTTGAGGCTGAGACAGTTTCCCTGGTATGCATGGGGGTGATGTGACAGACTGATGGGGTTGGTTTTCAGGCGCCATCTGTGCGCTTTCTGCAGAAGACTGGGTGGGAGATAATGTGAACGTGCTGGATCCACTGTCGGCCACCCAATTGACTAATGCCTGTACCTGCTCAGGCCTTACCATCCTTAGAACGGCATTGGGCCCCACCATATATCGCTGTAAATTCTGGCGGCTACTGGGACCTGACGTAGTTGGTTTACTACGACATGTGGCTGTAGCAGAACGGCCACGTCCTCTCCCAGCACCAGAGGGTCCACTAACACCACCACGACCATGTCCACGTCCGCGTCCCTTACTAGATGTTTTTCTCATTGTTATGGTTCACCACAACAACAAATATATTATTTGGCCCAATGTATTGTATTCAAATTCAGCGGGATATAAATTTGAGGCCTAGTATTTAGGCGCTGGGTGACCGGTATGGATTTAGTGACAGAATTAGACTTGGAAATGCACAGAAGCGTGTGTGTGAAGTTATTCTGAATGACCCTATGTGCACCTTGAATATTATATACCCTTTTAGGGATAGATTTCAAATAGCTCTGATATAGCAGAAACCACTAAATTATGAAATTGCTAAATTGGGAATTGTATTTCAACCCAGAACAAGAAATGTGCTTGAACGGACACTAAATAACTCGCCCAGCTACAGCACTAAGGACAGATTTAGCTGGATATAAATTTGAGGCCTAGTATTTAGGCGCTGGGTGACAGGTATGGGTTTAGTGACAGAATTAGACTTGGAAATGCACAGTAGCGGGTGTGTGAAGTTATTCTGAATGTCCCTATGTGCACCTTCAATATGATCTACCCTTTTAGGGATAGATTTCAAATAGCTCTGATACAGCAGAAACCACTAAATTTTTTAATTGCTAAATTGGGAATTGTATTTCAACCCAGAACAAGAAATTTGCTTGAACGGACACTAAATAACTCGCCCAGCTACAGCACTAAGGACAGATTTAGCTGGATATAAATTTGAGGCCTAGTATTTAGGCGCTGGGTGACAGGTATGGGTTTAGTGACAGAATTAGACTTGGAAATGCACAGTAGCGGGTGTGTGAAGTTATTCTGAATGTCCCTATGTGCACCTTCAATATGATCTACCCTTTTAGGGATAGATTTCAAATAGCTCTGATACAGCAGAAACCACTACATTTTTAAATTGCTAAATTGGGAATTGTATTTCAACCCAGAACAAGAAATGTGCTTGAACGGACACTAAATAACTCGCCCAGCTACAGCACTAACGACAGATTTAGCTGGATATGAATTTGAGGCCTAGTATTTAGGCGCTGGGTGACAGGTATGGGTTTAGTGACAGAATTAGACTTGGAAATGCACAGTAGCGGGTGTGTGAAGTTATTCTGAATGACCCTATGTGCACCTTGAATATTATATACCCTTTTAGGGATAGATTTCAAATAGCTCTGATACAGCAGAAACCACTAAATTTTTAAATTGCTAAATTGGGAATTGTATTTCAACCCAGAACAAAAAATGTGCTTTGACGGACACTAAATAACTTTCCCAGCCACAACAGGACAGCGGTAACGAGAGATTTAGCGGGATATAAATTTGAGGCCTAGTATTTAGGCGCTGGGTGACCGGTATGGATTTAGTGACAGAATTAGACTGGGATATGGCCAAAAAATAACCACAATATTGCTGGTTAAATGCACTTGGTGATGGGCGCAGCTTGCCCCTGATGTAGTATATGGCCAAAAAATGAACAGACTATTGCTGGTTAAATGCACTTGGTGTCACAGCTTCACCCTGATGTAGGCTTTAGCCAAAAAACAAACGCACCATTGAGGGTTAAATGCACTTGGTGACAGGCGCAGCTTGCCCCTGATGTAGTATATGGCCAAAAAATAAACAGACTATTGCTGGTTAAATGCACTTGGTGTGACAGCTTCACCCTGATGTAGGCTTTAGCCAAAAAACAACCACACCATTGAGGGTTAAATGCACTTGGTCGCAGCTTGTGCTGGCGCACCACAAGACACAAAATGGCCGCCGATCACCCCAGAAAAATGTGACTGACAAACGGTCTGGGCAGCCTAAAAACAGTGAGCAATTGAGGATCAGCAGCTCAATGATCCACAGCTGCAGATCGATCAGTTAATCAAGTCCTTTGGAGGAGTTAATCTGCCTAATCTCGCCCTACTGTCGCAGCCGCAACCTCTCCCTACGCTAATCAGAGCAGAGTGACGGGCGGCGCTATGTGACTCCAGCTTAAATAGAGGCTGGGTCACATGGTGCTCTGGCCAATCACAGCCATGCCAATAGTAGGCATGGCTGTGATGGCCTCTTGGGGCAAGTAGTATGACGCTTGTTGATTGGCTGCTTTGCAGCCTTTCAAAAAGCGCCAAGAAAGCGTCACAAAAGCGCGAAGAAAGCGACGAACACCGAACCCGAACCCGGACTTTTACGAAAATGTCCGGGTTCGGGTCCGTGTCACGGACACCCCAAAATTCGGTACGAACCCGAACTATACAGTTCGAGTTCGCTCATCCCTACTGAAGAGCGCTCCTTGTGGCGGTTAAGGGTCTAAACCCGATTTTTGCCCCCCATTCAGAAATGCCTATAAATCCCACCCCCTCTCCTCTGCCTACCTCAGCCTGCTCCATGTACCTACCCTGCCTTTTGCACCTCATGAAGCTGCAGGATATTGGCGTTGTCCACATCGGGAGACTTTCCCACTGCCTACGTTAAATGGCATGAGGTTCAGCCTGTGGCCTTTGCTCTCTGCTATAACCTCATCATAGGCCTTTTACTTCAGTGTGCTGCTGAGCCCAGGACCCCCGACCAATTACTGGTGGCTCCTACTTTTCTGCCTGGGCCGGCAAGTCAGCCAAGCACTTGATACTGAAATAAAGTACATGGGATTTGCATTCTCTGGTCGTACACGTCTTACAAAGAGGAGGCGCTCTCATCTCTTGTTCACCGGCCTAGTGGGAAAATATTCCAGGCTTGCGATTTTCTCACCGCTATGGGCACGAAATCAAACAACTGAAATGCTGTTGGGTAGAGGGGGATCTTTGGAGGTGGTGACGAGGTCTTCTGCTGACATGCCAGAGTCCATGCCCTCAGCCTGGAGGCCAGACTTGCTCCCTGTGTTACACAGCACATCAGGCTTATTCCTGTTTCTGTTCGGTGCGGTTACTGGCGAACTCTGGAGAACACGATGGTCTCGGTCTGAGAGGGGAAATGAGCGATGTTCCCAAGGTGCAACAGTCTGCAGAAGGAGGAAGAAAGTGTTACTATAGGTAATTAGTGTACAATATAGCCTGTAAGTAACACCGATTACCATTTTACCAACAAAGTGCAAAAATTATCACAGCGACCATTACAGTACTGTGCCTGGTCAGCAATGATGGGGATGCAGCATTCATTAGAGTGCAATGACCTCTTCAATTATCTGATCGATGGGGGTGTGAAGAGCAGGACACCCAAAAATCTGATAGGACGGGTTATCAATTTTGTAGCCCTGGAAATCCCATTTTAACCCCTTCCAACATCTACTGTAAAAGTTCGGTGGATGTCGGCTCTGTTAAAGATGGTGCTTTCACACAGCAGACAGCTGGGGCTAATGTCTACGATCTGCGCTAATGCCGATTGCAGACATCTAAACCCTCAGATGCCGTGGGGGGTGGTCGGTACAAAATGTTCAATTTGCCTTTTTTCAATCACTTCACCCCCCACAAACAATTGAATATAGTGTGACCCAGAAATCATACACACTCCAAAATAGTATAAATAAAAATTGCCCCAAAAAAGAAACAACTAGCCCTCACACAGCTCCGTAGACAGAACTTCAAAAAGTTAAGAGGGTCAGAATATGGTGATGAAAAGAAAAAAAATTTTTTTTTTTTTTCAGTATTAAAACACAAGACAGACTATGCAAACACAGCATCGCTGTATTCGTACTGTTTCATGTAAGAGGAAACAAACCTGTTCTTCTTCATCTGGGACCTCAGGGGTGGAAGATCTGGTGTCTTCACTCCAGGAAAGCCCCCTGGTGCGGCTGTAGACAGAGAGGCATTGGAGAGGCTCCTGGTTGTCTGATGCAGCAGATGACAGGGTTAGTGGGACCTCATTAAGGCTGTGGAAACCAAAGTCCGGGGAGGCTGGCTGTTGGAACGACCCTTGGCTATTGGATGAGGGTTGTGGCGTCCATCGACCATTAGATTTGTTAGAGGATCTAATGAACAGAAAATAACCTGTTTTAAATATCCACAAGCAAAGAATTGAGAGCCGGGCTCTTTTCACCACTACTCTGAAGCTTCTGCCAAGCAAGACAACTGGGACACCTGGACGCTCCGACTAAAGTTCCTGCCTCTTCATGAGGCCTGCTGCTCATTACACACTGCACATCATCCAAGGCAATTTATTTTGATATGTTGTACGTTCAAGCAGCATTCTAAGTGTGTCATCTACACCGAGGTGACCTGGAAATCACAGTCCTGTCTGCTTGTGTGTTCTGCTCTGTAAAATGAAATTTACGTACCTGCTTCCTCGCCTCTGCGAAGCAGCTGAAGTCCAGGAATCCCAGCGGGAACGCTCCATATCCTCGTATGCACTGTGGCGGTTCTGATATGCCTCTGCGGACAGATCCTCAAGCTGCAGAGACACAGAAGTCAACATAACTAGATGAAGTCAGGGCACAGAGTCTGCTCACCGTATGGGAAATTAATAGACTGGACGGGCTTTGTCCTAAACTGAAAACTAAGCAGCATCAATGTCAGACAGACCAGCGCAATCTACCAGGAAATGCAAGTCAAAGGGGTCGTCTCATCTGAGACAATGGGAGCATATTGCTAGAAAATTCCCTTATTGTCTGATAGGTGTGGGACCCGCACCTATCTCCTAAAAGTAGCCCCAAAAGTGGTGGAGGGTGCACTGCGCATGCGCAGCCGCCGTCCATTTATTTCTATGGGGCCGCCGAGAATAAAGCACTGGCTCAGCCATTTCCGGCAGGCCCATAGAAGTGAATGGGAGCGGTGGGCGGTCATACACTGTGCGCTCCCATTCACTTCTATGGAGAGCGCGCTTGGTGGTGGCCGAACCAAAGTCCTCAAGCCACCACTTTGCTCGTTCTGTTCTCCATATAGGCGCGGGTCCCAGCGGTGGGACCCGAACCTATAAGACAATAGGGGATATCCTAGCAATATGCCCCCAATGTCTCAGATGTGAATACCACTTTAACTCTACATTGTGAGGAGGAATAAAAGTAAATCTATTACCCAACATAACATAGCTGTACTCAGGTCATTAATGCCAATGGTTAAATAACTTCTAGGGGTCGTCACAAAAAATACCCCTCCATATGGGCATGCGGGGTCCCAGGCCTAGGATCCCCCTTTATGGTCAGGTCAGAACCTCCAGCTCTCACGATTGTGGACGCAACGTGCTCCAGTATTACACAGACAGCTCCTCATCTGAATGACTGACCCCACAGTGGCTGTGCCTACTTCATTTACAGGGAGGCAATGCTGCCACCTTCAACTGCCTAGGACACACTCTGACTCCCTGAAAGATAGAAGTACACATCATAGGATGGAAGAATAAATATGAGAAGGGGGCTGAAAGGGGGCATTGATGCTTAGATCAGTTGCCGATGTGTTATACCCACTATCAGTCACACAGGCAGCGGCATTAATGTGAAGGAACTGAAAGTATTGTTTAACCAATCAGACAAAACCTCCCCTCATCTAATACCACATAAAGAAAAGGCCACACTGCATTACTAAAGGTCTTCTCAGCATCAAGACCCGTAGGTGGTTACGCTGGGTTATGGTCCGGTACTGTGGATGCAACGTCCAGTCTACGTATGAGTTGCAGTGTTGCTTCTGCCCTAAGTAAGGTCTGTCTGAGCATTGCAAAGAAAGCCGGGGAGTATTCGTTGGAAACCATTCGCCAATGTTTTCACCTAGAATTTGTAATCGTGGTCAAGCAATGAAATTGGGCAGAAAGATTGAGTCTTCAGGGGATCTCTACCAGGTTCAGGGAGAACTGTCCAGGAGTCAGTACCACAGTGAATAGGAGTCACATAAGTAAAAACCAAGTTAAATAGTCCAGTTAGGACAGGTATTGTGAGGGGATGGGATGTTTTGTAATACTCTGCCGAAAGACCATCTGGACTCGGTGTTTTACCATTCAATGCCACAAAAATGGCCCGCCAAACCTCCTCCTCCATGATAGCAGAATCCGGTGAGAATAGAAAAAAATTTAAGGAGTTATCCAACTTAAAACTTTTCCTCAGTCCCTATTAGAGTAGCTGGAACAGTAGGGTGGTCATACTTATGCAGTACGCAGACCTGCAGGATATTGCGATGTGAGGTCACGGTTAATAGGCATACGAGCGTTGCTCTGGGTTTCTCACAGTTTGTAGGGGGACCCTGAGCAGGCGTACAGCAGTGATGGAGAGGCTGGCACAGGGGTCCCCTGGAGGCACTCTCTGTATGTAGGGACTAGGCCTGATGTTGGGTGAGGTGCCCTGGATATTGCAGGTGTTTAATGTGCCTGGGGCAATGTCCCTTTAAGATCTGTGATGCCAGTGCCTATAACGGTGGCACACCGATTGATAGTGGTAATAAGTGAGGAACACGTTGTTGTGGTGAACCAAAACTTCCTTTACTGGAAACAGTTAACTTTGTACAGTCTTTGGTAAAGTTCCATATGTTAGTAGCAGGTATAAGCAGGCTTTCACAACAATGGCAGGTACAATGTTCTTTGCAAGATACTCATAGGGTAAAAACAACACTTACAGACTAGGCTGCACTTTTCCTCAGAAATCCTGTGCACTATTCCTCAGAACTCTGTCTCAATCCCAAGGCCCGTATGCCCTAATGCTGGCTTTATCCTTGGTAGAAAACTTCCTCAGGTATATATCCTTGCTTCGGGTGAATCCTTCTGCCCTTCAGCTCTTTTTTCTAGCTGGACTTTTGGCTCTGCTCTGCTCTGGTTATGGGAACTTGGTTTCTCCCAGGAGGCAAACCCTTCTCCTGGGGTAAATCTTCTGAGCTAACTCAGGCTCAATATCTTCAGGCAGGCTGGACTACTCTACCTAGCCTCCTGGTGGCAACTAGAAGCCTGGACTATCCAGTTGCATGTCAGAAGCTCCCTTCAGCTTTTGCCTAGCCAAAGTCCACACTGCTTCTGACTCTACGCTGCTTTCCCTGAAGAGGACCTGACTATTTATATTAGGGGTTCCGTAGCTCCCTCTACTGCCTAGGAGGAGGTACTACACCCTAACAGGCCTGGTACACAGATAACACAGGGAAAATGAACATAAAACATAGCAATACACATTAAAATGGACTGTTAAATACCATGCCACTGTTCCACAGGAGGTGGAGAACAACGTGGCCCAATTGACCCTTGTGTAGTGCCCACATTTACCTAGTGGGACACTACACTTACTTGGTACCTGCCCCATGGCTGCCTATGCAGGTCCAGGGTCTCTAGAAAACAACAGTAATTTGCTGCAGCGGTCAAGTGCCACCTCGTCAACAGGATGCTGATTCTCAAAGACCCGGACCTGCGGAGGTGGATGTGGAGCGATGAAGACTGAATCCAGTGGGGGAGACCAGATAAGTATGAACACCACCTGAGGTCTGGACACTCTGAAGGCATCTGTTAAAAGGTTTAGGCTGGGTTCAGACCTGAGCGTTCTGAAACGAGCGCTCTGTATGCGCGATTGTACGGGCGTTTACAATCGCGCATACAGAGACTGGCGTTCACACATTGTCGCGCGTTCCCGAATTTCTATGTGCGGGAACGCGCGACAAACGCCCAAAAAAAAGCTCAAGCACTTGTTTGAGCGTCGGGCGTTTTACAGCGCGATGGTACGCGCTGTAAAACGCCCAGGTGAGAACCATTCCCATAGGGAATCATTGGTTCTTGCCTGTTGTGCGTTTTACAGTGCGTAGGAACGCGCTGTAAAACGCTCAGGTCTGAACCCAGGGTTAAAGCTGGATAACCACTTTAATAATGGGGAGGAGAGCAGAGACTGCCCTGTAGAGGTCTTCATAGTAATCACTGAATATTTAAGCAATTTATACAGGATTAGCAGTAACTGTGCCAGTCAGAGGGTTCTGCAACTGGGAGACTGGTTTATAAAGTTGACTAGACTTAGTAAGGGCCGCTAATAATTTACCCGTCTTATTGCCCCAACAATAGAATTTAACTTATGATATCTGCATCTGACAATGAGACTATATATAAAAGAGTCCAGAAGATGTTCAGCCATGAAGTATTCTTGTGGTGTCTCCGCAGAAGGGGATAAGACAAGCGCACCTCGGGCCTGTAACCAGGAGTTATGTATTTCATCAAACCCTTTCTCCTTCTTTCTAAACGAGAGATAATGGACTGTTATACTTTTTATCCTTTATTTTTTATTTTTGTTTTTCTCCTTTTATTAGATTTCTAAATTCAATCTTTTATTGCATGTATTTCTTCTTATATCTATGTCCGGGCAGCAGGATGTATGTCCCCATATAAAGGGGTCTGAGGGCAGCCATCAGATAATGTCTGTGCACAGAGATGCAGGGAAGACATGGTCGGTGTGTCCTCTGCCTGCCCTCCAGCCGCCTCTATTGAAGGGATTTCCTCTGATGTCAGCAGTTTCCTCCAGTGCAGGACCCAGCACCATCTTCATATTCTTCTCCTCTTTGCTGAGATCTTCAGGTGAAGTTCATGGTGTTGCTGAGGACACCATGAGGACCAGACATCTCATATTCTTCTTATTCGCCGGTGTCATCATAACTGCAGCAGCAGAAGAACCTGAGGCATCTGCAGGAGATAAGACCGGAGGGGGGTCATGAGAGTGGACAGGTCAAGTGGTGACAGTGGGGACTGATGAAGAGAGGGGTAGTAGGTCCTAGAGATACGAGCTGATTACGGTGAGTCCTGCTGCTGGGTCCCCCCACAATCAGCTGGTATCACTGGAGGAAACATTTAGGGAACTCTTCTGGGAAAGTCAAGTGTTCACCATAGGGTAGGAAATGTCCTCTATAGCGAGAGGGGCCCTCTGTGATGCCTCTCTGCTCTGGATGATAGAGAGGATGCTGACGGGGGACCCTTAAATATTTTCTGCATTTGTCCTCATAGAAGTAGTACAGGGGGTCATGTTAATTTGTGTACTTACCTTGTTAGTCTGTTCCTGCTGCTCTTTCTGATGCTGCTTGGAAAAGTAAGAATAGATTATTATTTTTTATTCCCTGCATCAGCAAACACAGTGGGGTCCTAGTGCCCCAAAAAACAATCTTGTCCCCTCCCTAGTTCATAAACGTTTAATGCATTAAATCAGTTATGTCTGTGGCCAATAGGGGGAGCTCATTGCATGCTGATGTATCATAGAGTTCACTGTGTAAACCCCTATGCAGTGAGCTCCTTCAAGTGGCAGTTACAGGTAGACTGAAGGTAAATTATCACTTACCTGCTGCTCTTGTTTTGTCGTCTAAGACAATTTGGTGTCCACCAACCGCGTCTTGTCCTAAAGAAAAGATTAAAGTAGATAAGATCAGCTCCATGTGATGACAGGATCAGTCTATACAGTTCTGTACACGGAGACTGTCCTGTGGACACTAAATGAGGCCGAGCTCAAAGCAGGAAAGTATGTGACCACTAACATTCAGTCTTACTTATTCTATAAACTTACTGGGTGGTCTCCTCAGTTGGTCGGCCCGGCATCACCTCTATGTCCAATGGTCTATAATGAAAAAAACAGCTCTGACAACAATGTATGGGCTCTGATCACATAATTATATATACCTATATCTGGAAATATTATCAGCTCATTATATATAGACTCTGTACTCACCTTGCTGTGTTCTCAGCTTGTTCAACCTCTACATTCTCTTTCTCCTCAACTTCCTCCGCTCCCAAATTTTCCTTTTCCATTTCTTCTCTAGCATTTTCCTCTTTCACTTCCTCCTCTCCTGCCTTTTCCTCCTCCACCACCTTCTTCTCCTCCTCTTCTTCCTCCAGTTCTATTTCCTCCATGCTATTAGACATAGAACATACATTATATCAGGACTTTGCTCTCACCATTATTAGGGGAGGAGCTTAGATGGAGATCGGGTGGGAATTTAGTTTTTCTATATTTTTCCTCTTAGAGAATGGGATAAACCTCAATAATCCTCAGTGTGATGCTCTATGGTCTGGTTTTACAGTACAAAAAGTTTGTGCCCCCCCCCCCTTCCTCAGGCTCCAGCATTGCCAGTTCCTCCCTGCCAGGTTTATACACTTACATAGTGTCCATCTTAAAGGATGGCTCCAATTTCTTCACTGTTCGTATCCTATAATAGAAAACAGCTCTGGTTACTGGAACTGCTCAATATACACCCCAAATATAAGATGTGGCAGGACTGGTGCCCCCCTTGATCATTATAAAATTTACTGGTAATAATTAATATCCATGACATCACAACATAATTAACCCCTTGCATCTGAAATGTTTTATGATGAGAATGTCGTCTATATAGCGAGTCTCTCAGATAAATAGACTGATATTAAATTCAGAAGCTTTCCTTCTACCTTCCTATAGAGGATACAGGAGAATTGTCCTTTCTATAAATATGCATGTCACATATGGTGGGGGACAACTCATCGATCACCTTGTAAGGCAGACGCCTATATTGCCCCATTATTCTATGATATAATCACCTTACTGGCAGCTCGGAGCCCTCCACCGTCCACCACCACCTGTTAGGGTAATACAACAAGATTATATTTACAGGTTAGGAATATTCTCATTCATAGACATGATACAATATGACACCATTTGAGATTTCCATAGTAACAGCCAATCAGATCTCTGTGTTCATTTTCCCGCATTTTTATGTATAAGGCCTGATGACTGTATGAAATGTTTTGTGGTTGCCTGAATGTGTGTTTTCTGTGCACTCTGCAACAGCATGGAGATTTAAACTGTGTCCTTTCCACTATGGACGTCTCATATATGAAGGTGGAGCTGTGGATGAAGAATACTTTTATCTATTAATATTCAGATCTAGAGATAGAAATATTATAGATTATATATGACCTCTTGACCTTGGGGTGCTTTACCTATAGGTAGAATGTGGGGTGATGTTCAGGACAATAAATGTTGCATGTTGTGGATCAGTAATTCTTCTACACAGTGTGGAAGATTTATCAAACTACTGCAAGATCAGATTGTAGCTCTGAAAGCCAGTTGGAAAATATAAAATGTGACCTGATTAGCTGCTATGGAGAACTGCTCCACAGGGTCTTTGCCATATTCTTGATTAATCAATGCAATCACTGTCCTAACTCAATACACAGAACTTTACATTGATGTACTTACACGATAGCCTGATATTTTTCCTCCTCACTTTCTTCTTCTGACTCTTCCTCTTCCACCACCGCACCTTCATTCTCCTCCTCAGTATTGATGACTTCCACCCTCTCTTCCAGTACTTCTTCTTCCATGATGTTCTTCTTCTCTACCTCCTTGATGGAACTGTCCTCCACTTTCCCCTGCTTTTCGATGTTTATCTCCTCTACAATCTTAATCTCTTCCTCCTCCGTGATCATAACCTTCTCTATCTCCTCGATCTTATTCTCCATATTTTTGATCTCCTCCACCTCCTTGATCTTAGTCTCCTCCACCTCCACGGTCTTAATCTCCACTTCCTTGATCTTAATAACCTCCACCTCCTCGATCTTAACTTTCTCTGCCTCTATGATCTTAATCTCCTCCGCCTCCTCAATCTTAATCTCCTCCACGACCTCCCTGATGTTTATCTGCTCCAACTCCTCCTCAGTGTTTTTCTCCTTTAACTCCTCGATGTTAATCTCCTCTATCTCATCCTCCATGGTTATGTCCTCCAAGATGTTAATCTTCTCATTCTCCTTCTTGATGTTACCGTACTCCACCTCCTCATCAATGTTAATCTTCTCCATCTCCTTCTCCTCAATCTTAATCTCCTCCATCTCCTTTTTCTCCTCCTTGACTTCCTCCAACCTAAGAGTAGATAAGACAGTGAAAGTCCAGGACATGCTCTATGTGCTCTATAGATATAGAAATGATGAACAGTCGTATAGAAATGAGTAATGGACAAGCCCCAATTACCAGATCTATCCTCAACTTGTACCCATACCTCAGGACCTGAGCCTATAACGAAAAATTTCTATCAATGTTTATGTCTTATCTAAACTTCAACCCCTATCCTCAAATCTTCACTTATTGGTCCCTGAATTTTATCCCTTATTTGACCATCAAAACACTAACCGATAGCAGCCATTGAGAATCTCCCCAGCACTCAAAACCCTGAGGATCCACTTACGGTTACCAATACCCAAAAAGTACTAGGGGATACAGAAACAATAAGCACAGTGATATCACAGTACAGAGACTCTGTATAGGTGAAAACATAATGAAGTTCAGGCACAGGAATGATGCACACAGCAGAGATGACCATGGGGCATCTATAATAACACTGAGGACAGGGGCCACATGCTATTTTCCACACCCCCTTACATCCTCTATAGTCATTATTAACTGCACCTTATATCTCACTTAAAATGGGCCTCCAGTTGTTTGACCCCATAGCAACTGAAATGTCTGCAAACCCAGCAGTTTTATCCCTAATCCATATAGCAAAACACAGAATGTCCCTTCCAAATCTCCTACTTCCCTAACACAGCAGCTGGCAGCCACCACTAGGGGGAGCTCACTGCATACGGATTTATAAAACAACAATCAAACATCATGGGAGATGTATACAGTGAGCTCCCCCTAGTGACCACTGCAGGAAAAAACACAACAGGAAGCAGAAATAGCAAATGCATATAGCGGCCCCGTCCCATAGCAGTCACCAAGTCTGTCTCTGATATTTATACATTTCATCACTGGGCCCTTCCAGTGGATGTTATACGATCAGTGGTAGTTGGGTTATATCGTTGCCTTTGCATTCTTGAATTCACCTTGATTTGTAGGGCGCATTTTATCATATTTGAATTAAAAGTTAATTTTTAAGGGTCCCTTTATAATTTTGCTTGTTGTGCAGTCACCAAGTCTCCCTCTGCGGTAGGTACACCACTGCCACCCGCATCCCCTCTACTGGGCCCATCTGTGAAGCTTCTACATGCGGTTATACTCAGGTGCTGAGAGTAATCAGACATATTGTACACTTACAGGAAAGATGGACTTACCTGACTCTACGCAATTCACCAACCAAAGCTGTAGAAGATGAAAAGGAAAGAGGCGGCCATTACTGAAGAGGAGGAGACATGATAGAAGAAGATGACAGACACAAAAGGAGCTGAGGACACAGCAGACTTACCTCCAGAACCAACTACAACCCTCAGGGGAGTGTCCACTCTGCAGCCCCTTATATAATGTGTGTGATGTCATAATGTGCGGGGGAGGAGCCAACAGCACAACATTCCATAACATCATAAAGAGGCCGGAGGAGGTAGCCAATCAGAATGTGTGGGGAGGAGCCAACAGCACAGTATTCTGTGACATCATAAAGTAGCCGGAGGAGGCAGCCAATCAGAATGTGTGGGGAGGAGCCAACAGCACAGTATTCCGTGACATCATAAAGTGGCCGGAGGAGGCAGCCAATCAGGTGTAATCTATATTGAATGTATGTACATTTCCCACCTTAGCCGTGTACAATGGATGACAGTATATATATAATGTATATGTTGGTGGTATATAGACAGGACATTATAGATAATTCTACTGTATAATAGACGCTTGTTTTTTTCCAATAAACTTTATTCATTTCTCCACAGATACAATACACTGGGGCCTATAGGCACATGCATGATGGGAGTTATTCCCCAGCAGCGGGATATCAGTGGTATAGCCCTCCGCCCCTGAGCCGACGCCATCCCTGCTCCATATATTATCATTGTATCTATCGCTCTTGACATTGATACAATTTTCTCCTGATTCGTTATTTTGTGTCACTGACACCTGAACCAGTGATGTGTAACCTGCTGTTCTCCAGCTGATGTGTAACTACAACTCCCAGCATGCCATGAAAAATGCAGACTCTCAGCCTATGCTGGGACTTGTAGCTCCACAACAGCTGCACATTGCAGATCTGTAATATTAACAAAGGGTTAATGTACCATGCAAGCAGCAGCTATGGGGTCAGTGATGGGGCCATGGGATCTTGAATGTGGGGTGGCAGGGTACAGTCAGGTTCTGCTCCATGTCTTGCTGCTGCTGTTGGTGGGTGGTTTCTTCAGTAGGTGGGTGAAGAAAAGTGTTCATTAGTAGAGTTGAGCGGACACCTGGATGTTCGGGTTCGACAGGTTCGGCCGAACTTCGGGACCCGAACTTGACCCCGAACCCGAACCTTATTGAAGTCAATGGTGACCCGTACTTTTGAGTGCTAAAATGGCTGTAAAAATGTAATGGAAAGGACTAGAAGGCTGTAAATGTCATCAAAATGTGGTTAAGAACATGGCAAGTGCTCTGCAAACAAATGTGGATAGGGAAATGACTTAAAATAACATAAAATACGTAAAAATAAAAATTATAATCTTGATCTAGGAGGACCAGGTCAATATGGAGTCGGAGGTTGAGGAGGCGGTGGATGTGGCGGTGTAGGTGGAAGTGGCGGTGGAGGAAGAGGAGGAGGAGGTAGCCTACACTGCTTTTTGGTTTAAAATGTATTTTTATTTTTTCAATTAGGGTACACCCCAAAACATTGGGAAATATAACCCTCCAGTCGTGCTGAACACACGTTCAGACAATACACCGGCTGCAGGGCAGGCCAGCACCTCCAAGGCGTAAAGGGCAAGCTCAGGCCATGTGCCCAATTCGGAGACCCAGAAGTTGCAGGGGCCGACCCCTGTCAGTTAGTTTGTGTAGGCGTGTGCACACTTACTGCCCCACCATGTCGCACGTCCCCGTGATGTTTACGATCCAATTTGATATCTGCTCTATCAACTTTCGATGTTCTTTTCTGCGCCTACCATGGTGATCACGGGTGGCGGGGAATCAGGGTTCCAGACCGGAGAGGGAGCCTGAGAAAAAGAGACCAAATTTAAGGGAGGTAAATTTATGAAAAAAAATTGGGATCGAGCAGAAATGTGGGAAAAGCTATTGAGGCGCAAATGTGGGACAAATTACAGAAGCCCAAATGTTGGCCAAAAGAGTCAAGCGGAAATGTGGGCCAAAGTATTGAAGCTTAAATGTAGAAACATAGAAACATAGAAACATAGAATGTGTCGGCAGATAAGAACCATTTGGCCCATCTAGTCTGCCCAATATACTGAATACTATGAATAGCCCTTGGCCCTATCTTATATGAAGGATGGCCTTATGCCTATCCCATGCATGCTTAAACTCCTTCACTGTATTTGCAGCTACCACTTCTGCAGGAAGGCTATTCCATGCATCCACTACCCTCTCAGTAAATGTGGTACAACTTGTATAAGTTTAAGCATTGAATCAAAGGAGGTGGCGCGCATCAATTAAAGAAGCATTTTAGAAATGTTATTCTGTCACCTATGCAGAGCAGGGGTTAATTCACATCTAAAATTGTATAATGTCAACCCAAGAATGTAAAATTTGATTTATGAGGTGGAGTTTCATATGGAGTAGGAGTCTGAGGAGGCGGTGGACGTAGAGGTCTAGGTGGAAGCGGCGGTGGAGGAGGACGAGGTAGCCAACACAGGCTTTTGGTTTTAATTTAATTTTTTTAAATTAGGGTGAAATATCCAAAATACAAAAATGAGCAATTGCCCTGCAGTATAACAATGGCTGGTTAGTGCCGGTAAACATGTCATTTCTGCACAAGGTACGGACAAGTCCTGAGGGATCCAGGCCTGGTTCACTTTAATGAACGCAAGCTTGTCCACGTTGGCTGTGGACAGGCGGCTGCGCTTGTCTGTGATGACGCCCCCTGCCGTGCTAAACACACGTTCAGACAATACACTGGCTGCAGGGCAGGCCAGCACCTCCAAGGTGTAAAGGGCAAGCTCAGGCCATGTGCCCAATTTGGAGACCCAGAAGTTGAAGGGGGAAGACCCGTCATTCAGTACGTGTAGGCGTGTGCACACATACTGCTCCATCGTGTTGGTGAAATGCTGCCTCCTGCTAAAACGTTCCATATCAGCTGGTGGTGCTGGTTGTTGTGGCGTGCTGACAAAGCTTATCCACATTTCGGCCATGCTAACCCTGCCTTCTGAGGTGCTGGTGGTGCCCCAGCTGCATTGGCGACCTCTTCCTCGTCTTCTGCCTTCGTCTTGTGCTTCCACTGTGCCCCCGCTGTCAGGTGGGAATGCCACCAGCAGCGTGTCTACCAGCGTGCGCTTGTACTCGCGCATCTTACGATCACGCTCCAGTGACGGAATTAAGGACGGCACGTTGTCCTTGTAACGGGGATCCAGCAGCGTGGCCGCCAGTAATCAGCACTGGTTAGAATGTGGGCAACTCGGCGGTCATTGCGGAGACACTGCAGCATGTAATCGCTCATGTGTGCCAGGCTGCCCAGAGGCAACAAAAAGATGTCCTCTGTGGGAGGTGTATCGTCTGTGTCCTCTGTATCCCCCCATCCACGCACCAGTGATGTCCATGAGCTGGTCTGGGTGACACCCTGCTGTGAACATGGTTCCTCCTTCTCCATCTCCTCCTCCCCCTTCTCCATCTCCTCGTCATCCTCCAGAACTGTGCCCTGGCTGGACAATTGTGTACCTTGGGTTGTGGGTGCAGGAACCCACCCTCAGAGCCACTTGGGAATGACTGGCTGGAAACCCTACAAAATGATCCCTCTTCCTCCTCCTCCTGTGCCAAATCCTCTTCCATCATCGCGCAAAGCGTTTTTTCAAGGAGGCATAGAAGTGGGATAGTTACGCTGAGAACGGCGTTATCGGCACTGGCCATGTTGGTGAAGTACTCGAAACAGCGCAACAAGGAACACAGGTCTCGCATGGAGGCCCAGTCATTGGTGGTGAAGTGGTGCTGTTCCGCAGTGCGACTAACCCGTGCGTGCTGCAGCTGAAACTCCACTACGGCCTGCTGCTGCTCGCACATGAGTGGGTTATTGGCTATTCACTCGGGGGCCCCTATTGTACTGCTTTGACCACACATTTACCCTAACTCTCCCAATAAGACACAGAGACCAGAGTTGGATAATAATGGCCACAGCAGCCGTTTATTAACATAAATACAACAAACCATAAATCATATTACATTTTCTTACCCATGACGAGGGAGGTCCTTGAAGCCCCAAATTCGTTAAAACACAGGTCACCAACAAACTGGCACATCCGTCTTGCCTCCAGCCGTAAAGCACCAGCTCGGAGACCACCTGACGGACGCCTTTTATCCGAGCCAACTGTCCAACCATGGGAGTCCAGCCCCACCATTGAGGCCCTCCCATTCACCTGAAGCATCCTTACCACCAACTTCGAGGACCTCCCACCGCCAACAACGCGCAACCTGACTCAACACCCTCAGAATTGCGCGTTCCTCCACACACCCAACGCTCGCTCGATTCCTCCTTGAAGCCCCAATGACCACAAATCAATACCAACGGCATTCAAATGGACACCATCGGCCCTCCAAAACGCCCCCACTCCAGCCTCCAGCTCCGAATGCCGCACTGCCACCGCCCCATTCCTGGCCAGAAACTTACCCACTGCCCTATTAACCTTTATCCTTGCCTTATTGAGTCTCTCAACTGAACGCGCCCCACGCCATACCTGCCTAGGCACGATGTCTAACCACACCGTGACCATGCCCGGGAATAACGACCACAACCGTAACAGGTCAAACTTAATATCCCTTAATAGCTCTCTAACGGGCCGCCCCCCCAAATCATTCCCACCCACATGTAGCACCAACACGTCCGGCGCTCTACTCAAACGTACATAACGATGGACCTCCCTTAACACCCCTTGCCACAACATACCTCTCATCCCCAACCATCTGATAACCGCGACGTCCCTGTCAAACCCCAGCTGCCGACCCTCATGACGAACATCGGCCCTCAAAGCACCCCAGAACACGAATGAGTGCCCCATGATCCAAACCAACGCGGAACCGGAATCTGAAAAAACAAGACAAGGCAACACAAGACACATCAGTCAATGCCCTCCTACAACATTCCCACCCGCACATAGGACCTAAACCTAACAGATTCCCATCTACCAATCCTCTTGATTACCTCGTCACTCATGCCCCACCTGGCCGCCTCCGTCGCCGCCCCTATCCTGAACGAATGCCCCGCAAAGTCCCCTGCTGTAATACCCAACTCCTGCAAACAACGCCTGAACACTGCCAGAAATTGGTACCGGGACAAATACGAACCATCCCTGTGCCTCAACAACGGACCCAATTCAGCGCCACCCAAAGCTGTATACTCCCCAACACACCGAACCGGACACATCGCACAACCCGGAACCTCAAACAACCTCACAAAGCTCCCCTTACCTAACTTGTCAGTCTTAGACCTACGAATTTTTATCACCACCCTATCCTCCAACAACCCCACATCCTCCTTCAGCAGCCCGCCACCAACAACCCGCACACTTTGACATACCAACTCGCCAATCCGAAACGCTCCAAAAAACGCCAAAGAAAAAGCTGCCCTAAACAGCTTCACCTCCCAACCTGAACTACCAACCAATTCCAACCGCGTGCCTAATCTTAATAACAAATCAAACGAGACCGGCCTCCTTTTATCTCTGACCCTCTGACCGCGCCGCCAACCCCTCAACACCTGCCTCACTAAAAACGTCTTGGTCACATCTGCCAAACCCCTCAATTTGAAGCCAAAGGCCAGCCCAGCAATCCATTTATTCAACTTTGACACCGACCACTCCAGTTCCCTCACATGCCCCAAAAACAACAATAACGGAATATCCCCCTCATCAACGTGCGCCCCCAACTCCTCACACCAATCCAGCCACTCCCCCCACACTTTACCGTATGCCAACCATGTTCCGGTACTCATTGAGTCCCGAAGGAGACCGTCTATGATACCTCCAACATCTCCCACATGGACTCCGGACATTCCACTCCCTCGGCATCCGCTCCTGGCGCCAGTTGCCGAAACCGCTCCAGCTGAGAACGAGAAAGGGCATCCGCAATATTATTAAAAATACCTGGCACATGTACTGCTACCACCCAAACATTACGCGACAAACAGACCAAAACCAAATGCTGTAACAATCGAATAACCGGCGGCGAAGACGCCGTCATACCATTAATGGCCTGAACCACCCCCAAATTATCACAGTGAAAAAGGATCTTTTTATCTCTAAACCGATCCCCCCACAACACCATGGCTAAAACAATTGGAAAAAGCTCTAACAATGCTAAATTCCGAACCCATCCCCTCTCCACCCAGCTAATCGGCCACCTACCCGCACACCATTGCCCATGACAGTACACACCAAATCCCGAACCGCCCGCCGCATCCGAAAACAACTCAAAGTCAAAATTATCCACAGCTGCCCCCAAAACTGCAAAAATTCCCCCCACACCGCCAAATCCCCTTTCAATTCCTTCCCCAACCTTATAAAATGATGCGGGGCCGTAACGCCTGCAGTAGCCCCCGCCAACCGACGACAAAAAATTCTCCCCATTGGCATAATCCGACATGCAAAATTGAGTTTCCCAAGCAGCGATTGCAAGTCCCTCAACCTGATCTTAGTCGATATCCTAGCCCTCTCCACCACTAAACGTAAATCCTGCAATTTATCCTCAGGCAACCGACATTCCATCCTTTCCGTGTTGATAACAATACCCAGAAAACTCAATTCCGTAGTGGGACCCACCGTTTTTCCCTCAGCCAACGGGACCCCAAATAAACCAAAAACCGACTCCAAAGTGCTAAGTAACAACGAACAGACCCTAGACCCCGCCGGACCCAAAAAAAGAAAATCATCCAAATAATGAATAATGGATGAACAACCCGAAACGTCCCTAACCACCCACTCCAAAAAGGAACTGAAAGCTTCAAAATATGCGCATGACACTGAACACCCCATTGGCAAACACCTATCCACGAAATAACCCCCTTCCCAATAACAACCCAACAAATGCAAACTGTCCGGATTAACAGGCAACAACCGAAACGCAGCCTCAATATCCGTTTTTGCCAACAACGCCCCCACCCCCAGTTTTCTCACCCACTCTACAGCCGCATCAAATGAAGTATAAACCACTGAACATAATTCAGGGTCAATACCTTCATTGACCGACGCACCTTTAGGATAGGACAAATGATGAATTAACCGAAACTTGTTCGGCTCCTTCTTGGGTACAATCCCCAAAGGTGATACCCTCAAATTGACCAAGGGGGGACTCAAAAAGGGGCCATCCATGCGCCCCAAAGATACCTCCTTCGCCAATTTTTCAGACACCACCCCGGGATGCTCAAGTGCCGAACGCAATTTTTTTCTCCCTGCAACCACCGGTACCGGAAACGAGGGGATACAAAAACCTTCCGTAAAACCGACCCTCAAAAATTCCGCCATCCCTTGATCCGGATATCTATTTAGGAAGGGGCCCATCTCTGCTACCCGCACCGGTGTCAACCCCTTTTCCACCTGCCTTGCCCCCTTTTTGCCTACCCCCTCTGAAACAACGACTGAATCCATGATTCCCGCCGCATGCGGAACATTCATGCTTAAAACGACACTTTGCCCCAAACCTGCAGTTGCCCTCGTTAAAGAGGAAGCAAAGCCCTTTTGCCGACGCCGCTGAAAAGGACGCCTGTCCTGAACCCCCCGACTCCCCCCGAAAGGACTGCACCGCACGCACCGGAGCCATCACCCGCATCCATAACCCTATGTCCTTATGGTCCCATCTAATTGTACTACGCACCGCCATCCTCTGTCGGAACTGTTCGTCGTACCGCAACCAACCCGTCCCCCCGTACACACGAAACGCTTCCCCAATCGCATCCATATAGCAGAAAAGCGCCGAACAACACTCCGGCTTCTTTTCCCCTACCACACTGGCTAAAATAGCGAATGCCTGCAGCCAATTAGAAAATGTCCGCGGAATAAGACGAAACCTCCGTTTCTCCTCCTCCTCCTTCTTACCCTCCTCCTTCTTACCCCTATCTAAATTAAACCTCTCCAGGGGGAGCAAGGAAAATATTTCCACATACTCCCCCTTCCAAATGCGCTCCCGCACTTCCATTTTTAAGTGCGCCCCCAAAGGACCCTCAAAGCAGACATACACTTCCCCCCGCGCCGTGTCGTCCACTTTTGCCCTATCATCCTCCCCCCCAACCTGCGTCTGAACGGACACCGAATCTCCCACCCTGCTCGTCACACTGGCCGGACCACCACTAACCCCAGCCCCCACTCCCCATGCAGGCACAGGAGACATTCCCGCCCCCCCAAAACCAGCCACCCACCCCGCCAAACTCTGAAAAAGCTGCCCCAATCCCTTACCCAAATCACCTTGTGGCCCCCGCACCTCCCCCTTGGCCACCCGTCCATGCATTAATGATACCACAGTTAGCCTCACCAAGCTGCCGGGGGGCTGTGAACCCCACAGCCGAAGGTCCTGCTTCCTGATGATCTTCCTCCTCAGCACGAACCTCTTCTTCTTGCGCCACCAACATCCCAGCACCTGGCCTGCTGGATGTGCCATGGTCTTCTCCCCTCACACGATGGGCGGAGCCTCCGCCATGTCGCCCAACTGTCTCCTGTGGCCTGTGCGCCGCCGCCATCTCACTGCCCACAGCCACGACCGCCTGCTCATCTCTCCCACGCCGGGCGGCCTCCCCCGGACTGGGGGCACCCGCCGCACCTGGTCCCGCATCCACCGCTCTTACTGCCGGAGGCGGGGGAGGGATCCGCCCGCCTGTTCTAGGGCTTCGCCGTGCATATTGATTCCTCCCACGTCGGGAGGGTCTGGCAGCAGGCACACCACCGCCCTCCCTCAGTGAAGGGTCCCCGAGGGGGCTCTGCACCCGGCGCCGAGCTCTGGGGGTCGCCTCAGGACTAAGGCGCGCCGGCGGCCGTGCCCGCCGCGGCCGTCTACCAGTTGGCGGTGAGCTGACACTACTCACCGCCGCCCCCTGCAACACACCAGCCACCTGGTCCTGCAGCCATTCGGGTCCCCGGGTCTCCGCCGCTGCCCGCAACTGCTCAATTAAAACCTCAATCTCCATCACGCTAGTTTGCTTCTTCTCCTAGATTTTAAAATCTAAAATGGCTCCTACACTCCTCCCCTTGATATAACCTCCCTATACCACCCCTTTCTAACTCCACCCACCGCAATTCCTACAGCTACTTAACCCTATCACCTCTGGCCCCCTCATGCCAAAACCCCTCATGACGGCCTCCCCTAACTGTCGCCCAGTACGGCCTCACTGTCTGTCCAGCATGTGCAAGGTGGAGTTCCACCTGGTGGGCACGTCGCATATGAGGCGGTGAGCGGAAAGGCCGAAGTTACGCTGTAGCGCAGACAGGCGAGCAGCGGCAGGATGTGAACGCCGGAAGCACGAACAGACGGCCCGCACTTTATGCAGCAGCTCTGACATGTCGGGGTAGTTGTGAATGAACTTCTGCACCACCAAATTCAGCACATGCGCCACGCAAGGGATATGCGTCAAACCGGCTAGTCCCAGAGCTGCTATGAGATTTCGCCCATTATTGCACAACACCAGGCCGGGCTTGAGGCTGACTGGCACAAACCACTCATCGGTCTGTTGTTCAAGGTCCGTCCAAGCTCCTGCGCGATGTGGGGTTTGTCCCCCAAACAGATAAGTTTTAAAACTGCCTGCAGTCATTTACCACTGGCTGTGCTGAAGTTGGTGGTGAAGGTGTTACGCTGACTGGATGAGGTGGCGGTAAAGGATGAGGAAGCAGAGTAGGAGGAGGAAGCAACAGGAGGCAAACAGAAGCGCCCTGCAATCCTCAGGTGGTGGAAGGACATGCGGCAAACTGCTATCCGCCTCAGGCCCAGCCGCCACTGCATTTACCCAGTGTGCTGTTATGGAGATATAACGGCCCTGACCATGCTTACTGGTCCACGTATCCGTAGTCAGGTGGACCTTGCAACAGATGGCGTTGCACAGTGAACACCTGATTTTGTCCCCTACTCGGTTGTGCAGGGAAGGGATGGCTCGCCTTGAAAAGTAGTGGCGGCTGGGCACGATGTACTGTGGGACAGCCACCGCCATAAGGCCTTTAAAACTCTCCGTCTCCACCAGACGGAATGACAGCATTTCAAAGGCCGGTAATTTAGAAATGCTGACATTCAGGGCCAGGGATCCTCTTTCTTCCTCTCCAGCGTTTGGGAGATGGAGAGCTGAACGCTTCCTTGAGATATTGTGGAGAAGCTTGGTGACCCAGGTGGTGGTGTTGCTGGCAGATCCTCTGTTTGCGGGGTGGCAGGTGGCACTGTTACTCCAGAGGTGGATGAAGAGGCCGCGACTGCAGCAGACGAAGAAGCAGGAGGAGCCAGAGATCTTTCTTGGTTTTTGAGGTGTCTACTCCACTGCAGCTCGTGCTTTGCACTTAAACGCCTGGTCATGCAGGTTGTGCTCAGGTTGAGAACGTTTATGCCTCGCTTCAGGCTCTGATTGCACAGCGTGCAAACCTCTCTGGCTGGCTTTGGTGTGCTCGGTCCCTTGCTGCGGTGGGCAGTAGAAGGCTCCGCTTTTGCACCCTGCTCCCTCTTCTGCTGTGCTGGTGGCTCTGTGCGACCACCGCCTCTTCCTCTGAACTACATAGGTCACGCGCATGACCTTGATTCATCGTCCTCCACATCATCTTCCACCCAGTCTTCACCTCTGCCTTCCTTGTCCATCTGCACACTTTCAAAAGCCCCAGCAGTTGGCACCTGTGTTTCGTCATCATCCGAGACGTGCTGCGATGGTCCTCCCATGTACTCATCTTGAAAGATAAGTTGTTGGGCATCGGTGCACTCAATCTCTTCCACTTCTGGGGCAGGGATAGGTGTATGGCCCTGGGAAACCCTGCTAACAGAGTCATCAAAAAGCAGAAGAAACTGCTGCATGACTTGGGGCTCAGACTGCTTGGCTGATTTGCAAGGGGGTGAGGTGAAAGACTGATGGACATCGGCTGCAGGTGCCAACTGTGGTCTTTCAGCAGGAGACTGGGTGGGAGACAATGTGAAGGAACTGGATCCACTGTCAGCAACCCAATCTACTATCGCCTGTACTTGTTCTGGCCTCACCATTCGTAGAGCAGCATTAGGCCAAACTAAAATACCGCTGCAGGTTCTGTCGCCTACTCGCACCTGAGGAAGGGGTTTCACTTGTACGTGTAGCTGTCACAGATCTACCACGTCCTCTCCCTGCAACAGGAGCTCCACAAGCAGCACCACGACCTGGGCCTCGTCCCTTATTTGACGCCCTCCTCATATTTCTCGAATTTAGGATCTAGCCCTAAATGGGTGTTTAATTAATAGTAGAATAGAACGACAGTATGTAGAGGGTGTATCTCACATGGTCTGAACCAGTGTAGGGCTGAAATAAAGATTTATTTGCCCAAAATGGCTGTATTTCAAATGCATGTATTTCAAATGCCTGAATCAAACCCCTGTATGTAGAGGGTGTATCTCACACGGCCTGAACCAGACTATGCCAAAATTCAAGATTTCCTTGCCCAAAATGGCTGTATTTCAAATACCTGAATCAAACCCAAATGTATTAAGGGTGTATCTCACAATGACATCTGCATTAAAAACTGCCAACTAAATTTTTTTTTGCCCAAACGAGTGTTTGTTTAACAACTGAATTTGACAGCAGTATATAAGCCTGTAATTTCACACGTGCTGATGCTGCAAGGCCTGAAAATTGTGTTTTTGGGCAAAAAAGTGTGTTTTTAAAACCCCAGAAAATGAAGGGTGTATTTCTACCTTAAATTGCACACTGACTAATCCAGATGTTGTAGATTGCCCAAAAAATTGTGATTTGCAATGTCCCAAAAGCTCAGATGCAGTGCTGGTGCACTAAGCTTGCAGGTTTCCTGGCTGCCTGAGGCTGTGGCCCCTTCTTCCCAGATGATCCTGCTCTGGCTCCAGTGTTGATGGCAAATAGGCTTCAGGGGGCAACCTGGTACTGTTCTGGTGCTAATGCTATGCTTATTTTGTAAATTTGAGATTCTTGGCAAATACATTTTGTACAAAATTATTTGGGCCCACCTGCCGGCGTCAAGGCGATCTCTATAAGATGGGAACCTAACACTAAATACTACCTGTTATAGAGCCGTATGGTCCGCCTTAAAATACAGGGAATGCAGGTTCCACATGCATGCTGGGTCCACTCTGCCTTTTACAATTTTTGGTGCCATAATGGCCTCTAATAAATCCAGGGAATGCAGGTACCAACATGCATGCGAGTATGGACCCAGCATGCATGTGGAACCGGCATTTTCTGTATTTTATGGCAGCCAGTATGGTACTATAACAGGTAGCCTTTAGTGTTAGATTCCTTTCTTATAGAGATCGCCTTGATGTTTTGCAGACGGGCCCCAATAATTTTGTACAAATTATATTTGCCAAGAATCTCAAATTTACAAAATAAATAAAGCAGTAGCACCAGAATATTTTCTATAACTATGGCATTATTGTACTTTATTTGTGTTTGAAGAGTGCTGTTGCATTGTGTTTTTTTGTCTTCGTGTGTGCAGCCATAGCGGCGTGCACCTTTGCATTGGGATGTGCTGACTGACCCCCATTTTTAACATAAAAAAGGCCACACTAAATTGCTGAAGGTCTTCTAAGCATCAAGAACCCATAAGCATAGTAGGTGGTTCTGCCCTAAGTAAGGCCTGTCTGAGCATCGCAGAGAAAACCGGGGAGTATTAGCTGGAAACGATTTGCTAATGTTTTCACCTAGAGTTTATGATCGTGGTCAAGCAATGAAATCGGGCAGAAAGATTGAGTCTTCAAGGGATCTCTACCAGGTTCATGGAGATCTGTCCAGGAGTCAGTAACACAGTGAATAGGAGTCAGATAAGTAAAGACAGAGTTAAATAGTCCAGTTAGGACAGGTATTGTGAGGGGATGGGATGTTTTGTAATACTCTGCCAAAAGACCATCTGGATCCTGTGTTTTACCATTCAATACCACAAAAATGGCCCACCAAACCTCCTCCTCCATGATAGCAGAATCCAATGAGTATAGAAAAGAATTAAAGGAGTTATCCAACTTAAAACTTTTACTCAGTCCCCATTAGAGTAGCTGGAACAGTAGGGTGGTCATACTTACTTGGTACCTGCGTTACGGCTTAGTTGCTCCATGGCTATGCAGGTCCAGGGTCTCTGGGAAACAACAGTAATTTGCTGCAGCGGTCAAGTGCCACCTCGTCAACAGGATGCTGATTCTCAAAGATCCCGGACCTGCGGAGGTGGATGTGGAGCGATGGAGCCGGAAACCAGTGGTGGAGACCAGATAAGTATGAACACCACCTGAGGTCTGGACACTCTGAAGGCATCTGTTAAAAGGTTTAAAGCTGGATAACCACTTTAATAATGGGGAGGAGAGCAGAGACTGCCCTGTAGAGGTCTTCATAGTAATCACTGAATATTTAAGCAATTTATACAGGATTAGCAGTAACTGTGCCAGTCAGAGGGATCTACAACTGGATGACTGGTTTATAAAGTTGACTAGATTTAGTAAGGGCCGCTAATAATTTACCCGTCTTATTGCCCCAACAACAATAGAATTTTATTATATCTGCATCTGACAATGTGAAGATAATAAACGTGGAATCCAGCTTCCCATAAAAACAATGTCTTTATTTCTTTAGCGGTAAAAGCATATTCATGACACCAAAAGTCTACGCGTTTCGGACAGTGAAATATTAGTCCTTAATCATGACATACAAAAGTGAGAAAGAACACTTACTTTTAATAATAGTAAAACCTAAAGCTGATTATCCTCTCATGTCACATGATCATGAGGGGGGGGGGGGGGGGCGAACCTCAGCAAAACACCCAATACATGCATAAAAAATTACTTTATAAAAGTTGCTATTTATATTATAAATCAAAGTCATATTTCTTGTTCAAACCATTGGGTGCGCAGCTCCCCAAACTGAACATCCAATATGCTTCTCTGCTCAAGAGCTTGCGCTTATGGTCACCTCCTCTGATCGGCCGAGACACTCTTTCTATTCCCTGGACAGAAAAAGCCGCAGTATTCTGCTTGTGAACTACCGCAAAATGTAAACTGGCGGCAGAAACATTTCGCATTTTAAAATGGGGAATGTCTAAAAGATGTTTACGTAGCCTAGTTTTAATCTGCTTTGTGGTACATCCCACGTATTGTAGATGGCATTCTTTACATATAATGACATATATCGCAAAGTCAATGTTGCAATTGAGGAGTTGTTTTATCTTATGGATTTTACCATTGGCTGTGGACGTCACACTTTTACTGATATCCATATAACCCACAACATATACATCTATTACTGCCGCATTTATAGTTCCCTTTATAGGATAACCATGTCTGCTGGGATTTAGGGTGGTTATAGAAAAGATTCGGGCTAATCTTTTGTCCCACCGTAGGGGCCCTGTGTGCTACACACCGGACTCCCGAGGACACTATCCCGTCCCACCCCTGATCACCATTAAGGACTGGTAAGTGACTTCTGATAATTTTACAAACCTTCATGTATTCTTCACTGTAATTGGTTACAAAGGTAATCAGTTTTTCTCTGTCAGAGGCCAATTTTATTTTTATTTTTTGTTTGTTCCTATTCCTATTTTCCTTTTTATTATTATTTTTTTTACTAGTTGACTGTTCATTTGGAAACACTAGATCATGCCTAATAAGGGACAGGGCTGATGCAATGGCAACCTCTATATCTTTGGTGCGGTATTATCTCGCCTGCAATCTCCTTCCAATGACTTGTGCCTCCTCCATATAACCCAAATCATCGGAGCAATTACGCCTGGCACTGATCATTTCACCCCCTTGGTATATTTTTTACCACATGGGGGGGATGGCAATTGCCAGAAAAGTGGTGTTGCCTGCAGCATCTTTCCTGAAAGTGGAGGTCAAAACCACTCCCGTGGTAACGTCCCCCTGGAGGCAAAGATCCAAAAACTAAATAGATGTTGTAATATAGGACCACTGGTTTACGAAATCTCCAAAAAATGGTATGTCAGCCACATGTCCTCTCCACACCATCAACAAATCATCGATGTAGCGTCTGTACCATTTGATGGAGATAATAAATGGATTAGTCTCTGCAAATAAAAAATGTTTCTCCCACCATGCCATAAAAATATTTGCAACTGATGGTAAAAATTTAGCACCCATGGAAACTTCCGAAATCTGGAGGAAGAAGACCTATTGAACATAACGAAATTATGCATTAATAAAAAATCCAACAATGAAACTATATATAAAAGAGTCCAGAAGATGTTCAGCCATGAAGTATTCTTGTGGTGTCTCCGTAGAAGGGGATAAGACAAGCGCACCTCGGGCCTGTAACCAGGAGTTATGTATTTCATCAAACCCTTTCTCCTTCTTTCTACA
This sequence comes from Bufo gargarizans, assembly GCF_014858855.1. Taxonomy (NCBI): domain Eukaryota; kingdom Metazoa; phylum Chordata; class Amphibia; order Anura; family Bufonidae; genus Bufo; species Bufo gargarizans. Next base: position 466,834,480 of record NC_058084.1, read on the forward strand.
CGAGAGATAATGGACTGTTAAAATTTTTAACCTTTATTTTTTATTTCAGTCTTTCTCCATTTATTAGATTTCTATATTCTATCTTTTATTACATGTATTTCTTCTTATATCTATGTCCGGGCAGCAGGATGTATGTCCCCATATAAAGCGGACTGAGGGCAGCCATCAGATAATGTCTGTGCACAGAGATACAGGGAAGACATGGTTGGTGTGTCCTCTGCCTGCCCTCCAGCCGCCTCTATTGAAGGGATTTTCTTTGATGTCAGCAGTTTCCTCCAGTGCAGGACCCAGCACCATCTTCATATTCTTAACCTCTTTGCTGAGATCTTCAGGTAAAGTTCATGGTGTTGCTGAGGACACCATGAGGACCAGACATCTCATATTTCTCTTATTCGCCGGTGTCATCATAACTGCAGCAGCAGAAGAATCTGAGGCATCTGCAGGAGATAAGACCGGAGGGGGGTCATGAGAGTGGACAGGTCAAGTGGTGACAGTGGGGACTGATGAAGAGAGGGGTAGTAGGTCCTAGAGATACGAGCTGATTACAGTGAGTCCTGCTGCTGAGTCCCCCCACAATCAGCTGGTATCACTGGAGGAAACATTTAGGGAACTCTTCTGGGAAAGTCAAGTGTTCAGAGATGTTAAAAAGGATGCTGAAGTGGAGGGCCCTCAAATATTTTCTGCATTTGCCCTCATAGAAGAAGTACAGGGGGTCATGTTAATTTGTGTACTTACCTTGCTAGTCTGTTCCTGCTGCTCTTTCTGATGCTGCTTGGAAAAGTAAGAATAGATTTTTTTTTTTATTCCCTGCATCGGCAAACACAGTGGGGTCCTAGTGCCCCAAAAACAATCTTGCCCCCTCCCAAGTTCATGAACGTTTAATGCATTAAATCAATTATTTCTGTGGCCAATAGGGGGAGCTCATTGCATGCTGATGTATCATAGAGTTCACTGTGTAAACCCCTATGCAGTGAGCGCCTTCAAGTGGCAGTTTCAGGTAGTCTGAAGGTAACATATTACTTACCTGCTGCTCTTGTTTTGTCTTCTCAGCCAACTTGGTGTCCACCAACCAAGTCTTGTCCTAAAGGAAAGATAAACGTAGATAAGATCAGCTCCATGTGATGACAGGATCGGTCTATACAGTTCTGTACACTGAGACTGTCCTGTGGACACTAAATGAGGCAGAGCTCAAAGCAGGAAAGTATGTGACCACTAAAATTCAGTCTTACTTATTCTATAAACTTACTGGGTGGTCTCCTCAGTTGGTCCGGCCGGCATCGCCTCTATGTCCAATGGTCTATAATGAAATAAACAGCTCTGAAAACAATGTATGGGCTTTGATGACATAGTAATATATACCTATATCTGGAAATATTATCAGCTCATTATATATAGACTCTGTACTCACCTTGCTGTGTTCTCAGCTTGTTCCTCCACTACAGTCTCTTTCTCCTCTACTTCCTCTACTTCCACCTTTTCCTTTTCCTCTCTAGTATTTTCCTCTTTCACTTCCTCCTCTCCCGCCCTTTCCTCCTCCACCACCTTCTTCTCCTCCTCTTCTTCCTCCAGTTCTATTTCCTCCTTGCTATTAGACATAGAACATACATTATATCAGGACTTTGTTCTCACCATTATTAGGGGAGGAGTTTAGATGGGATATATTTCCCTCTTAGAGAATGGGATAAACCTCAATAATCCTCAGTGTGATGCTCTATGGTCTGGTTTTAAGGTAAAAAAGTTTATGCTCCCCCCCCTCTTGCCCAGGCTCCAGCATTGCCAGTTCCTCCCTTCCCGGTTTATACACTTACATAGTGTCCATCTTAAAGGGTGGCTCCAATTTCTTCACTGTTCGTATCCTATAATAGAAAACAGCTCTGGTTACTGGAACTACCCAATATACACCCCAAATATAAGATGTGGCAAGACTGGTGTCCCCAGTGATCATTATCACATTTACTAGTAATAATTAATATCCATGACATCACAACATAATTAACCCCTTGCATCTGGAATGTTTTATGATGAGAATGTCGTCTATATAGCGATTTTCTCAGATAAATATACTGATATTATATTCAGAAGCTTTCCTTCTACCTTCCTATAGAGGACACAGAATAATTGTCCTTTCTATAAATATACATGTCACATATGGTGGGGGACAACTCATCCATCACCTTGTAAGGCAGACGCCTGTATCGCCCTATTATTCTATGATATAATCACCTTACTGGCAGCTCGGAGCCCTCCACCGTCCACCACCACCTGTTAGGGAAATACAACGAGATGATATCTACAGGTTAGGAATATTCTCATTCATAGACATGATACAATATGACATCATTAGAGATTTCCATAGTAACAGCCAATCAGATCTCTGTGTTCATTTTCCCGCATTTTTATGTATGAGGCCTGATGACTGTATGAGATGTTTTGTGGTTGCCTGATGTGTGTTTTCTGTGCACTCTGCAACGCATGGAGATTTATACTGTGTCCTTTCCACTATGGACGTCTCATATATAAAGGTGGAGCTGTGGATGAAGAATACTTTGATGTATTAATATTCAGATCTAGAGATAGAAATATTATATTTTATATCTGACCTTTTGACCTTGGGGTGCTTTACCTATAGGAAGAATGTGGGGTGATGTTCAGGACAATAAATGTCGCATGTTGTGGATCAGTAATTCTTCTACACAGTGTGGAAGATTTATCAAACTACTGCAAGATCAGATTGTAGCTCTGAAAGCCAGTTGGAAAATATAAATTGTGACCTGATTAGCTGCTATGGAGAACTGCTCCACAGGGTCTTTGCCATATTCTTGATTAATCAATTCAATCACTGTCCTAAATCAATATACAGAACTTTACATTGATGTACTTACTTGATAGCCTGATATTTTTCCTCCTCACTTTCTTCTTCTGACTCTTCCTCTTCCACCACCGCACCTTCATTCTCCTCCTCAGTATTGATAACTTCCACCATCACTTCCAGTGCTTCTTCTTCCTTGATGTTCTTCTCCTCTACCTCCCTGATTGTATTGTCCTCCACTTTCCCATGCTTTTCGATGTTTATCTCCTCCTCAGTCTTAATCTCTTCCTCCTTCCTGATCATAACCTCCTCCACCTCCTTCATCTTAATCTCCTCCACGATCTTAATCTCCACTTCCTTGATCTTAATCGCCTCCATCTCCTCGATCTTAACTTCCTCTGCCTCTATGATCTTAATCTCCTCCGCCTCCTCAACCTTAATCTCCTCTACGACCTCCCTGATGTTTATCTGCTCCAACTCCTCCTCAGTGTTAATCTCCTGCAACTCCTCGATGTTAATCTCCTCTATCTCATCCTCCATGGTTATATCCTCCAAGATGTTAATCTTCTCATTCTCCTTCTTGATGTTACCATACTCCACCTCCTCAACGATGTTAATCTTCTCCTTCTCCTCAATCTTAATCTCCTCCATCTCCTTCTCTTTAATCTTAATCTCCTCCTCCTTTTTCTCCTCCTTGACTTTCTCCAATCTAAAATTAGATAAGACAGTGAGAGTCCAGGACATGCTCTATGTGCTCTATTGATATAGAAATTATGAACAGTCGTGTGGAAATGAGTAATGGACAACCCCTATTTACCAGATCTATCCTCAACTTGTACCCATACCTCAGGACCTGAGCCTATAACGAAACATTTCTATCAATATTTATGTATTATCTAAACTTCAAGACCTATCCTCAAATCTTCAGTCTTCACTTATTGGTCCTTGCATTTTATCCCTTATCTGACCATCAAAACCCTAACTTATAGCAGCGACTGAGGAACTCCCCAGCACTCAAGACCCTGAGGACCCACTTACTGTTACCGATACACAAAAAGTACTGGGGTAATACAGAGATAATAAACACAGTGATGTCACAGTACAGAGACTCTGTATAGGTGAAAAAAATCATGAAGTTCAGGCACAGGAATGATGCACATAGCAGAGATGACCATGGGGCATCTATAATAACACTGAGGACGGGGCCACATTCTATTTTCCACACCCCCTTCCATCCTCTATAGTCACCATTAACTGGACCTTATATCTCACTGGAAATGGGCCTTCAGTTGTTTGACCACATAGCAACTGAAATGTCTGCAAACCCAGCAGTTATAATCCTGATCCACATAGCAAAACACAGAGTGTCCCTTCCAAATCTCCTACTTCCCTAACACAGCAGCTGGCAGCCACCACTAGGGGGAGCTCAGTGCATACGGATTTATAAAACTACAATCAAACAGCATGTGAGCTGTATACAGTGAGCTCCCCCTAGTGACCACTGCAGGAAAAAACACAACAGGAAGCAGAAATAGCAAATGCATATAGCGGCCCTGTCCCATAGCAGTCACCAAGTCTCCCTCTGCGGTAGGTACACCACTGTCACCCGCATCCCTTCTACTGGGCCCATCTGTGAAGCTTCTACATGCGGTTATACTCAGGTTTTGAGAGAAATCAGACATATTGTACACTTACAGGAAAGATGGACTTACCTGACTCTACGCAATTCACCAACCAAAGCTGCAGAAGAGGAAAAGGAAAGAGGCGGCCATTACTGAAGAGAAGGAGACATGATAGAAGAAGATGACAGACACAACAGGAGCTGAGGACACAGCAGACTTACCTCCAGCACCAACTACAACCCTCAGGGGAGTGTCAGCTTTGCAGCCCCTTATATAATGTGAGTGATGTCAGCACAACATTCCATAACATCATAAAGAGGCCGGAGGAGGTAGCCAATCAGAATTTGCGGGGAGGAGCCAAAAGCACAATATTCTGTGACATCATAAAGAGGCCGGAGAAGACATTCAATCAGAATGTGTGGGGAGGAGCCAACAGCACAGTATTCCGTGACATCATAAAATGGCCGGAGGAGGCAGCCAATCAGGTGTAATCTATATTGAATGTATGTAAATTTCCCACTTTAGCCCTGTACAATGGATGACAGTATATATATAATGTATATCTAGGCGGTATACAGACAGGACATTATAGATAATTCTACTGTATAATAGACACTTGTTTCTGGACCTGCTGCTATTTCTCCAAAAACTTTTTTATGTTTGTCTTTTTTTCCCCAATAAACTTTATTCATTTTTCCACAGATACAATACACTGGGGCCTATAGGCACATAACCATAGCATCCCATAAGTGGGTCTTCGCCATGCATGATGGGAGTTATTCCCCAGCAGCGGGATATTAGTGGTATAGCCCTCTGCCCCTGAGCCGACGCCATCCCTGCTTCATATATTATCATTGTACCTATCGCTCTCGACATCGATACAATTTTCTCCTGATTCGTTATTTTGTGTCACTGACACCTGAACTAGTGATGTGTAACCTGCTGTTCTACAGCTGATCTGTAACTACAACTCCCAGCATGCCATGGAAAATGCAGACTGTCAGCCTATGCTGGGACTTGTAGCTCCACAACAGCTGCACGTTGCAGATCTGTAATGTTAACAAAGAATTAATATGCCATGAAGGCAACAGTTATGGGGTCAGTGATGGGGCCATGGGATCTTGGATGTGGGGTGGCAGGGTACAGTCAGGTTCTGCTCCATGTCTTGCTGCTGCTGTTGGCTGGTGGTTTCTTCAGTAGGTGGGTGAAGAAAAGTGCTCATTAGAGACTCCAAAATTTTGCTGCTGATGGAGCTGGTGCTGCTCCTGATCTCCCCCCTGCAGCATTCATTGCAGTGAAGCATGAGCGCAGAGCCCCCCCCAGTCAGACCTTCATGAGGATGGGCAATGGCGCACATAGGCAGCAGCCAACTGACTTACATAGAATGTCTCAATATTAGTTGAGTTTATCCTCCCTCTCAGCGGGTGAAAAAAAGGCCCCCATTTTTGAGCCTTTAAGTCATCCCAAAAAGCATGTATCTGGCCAATCATGCAAGATACTTGGAGGGACTTCCTGCCTCCAGCTCCACTACATACTGCCACAGTGTCTCAAGGTCATCTGCCTGGTTTTCTTCATCGTCATCCAGCTCCTCTTGCTCCTCTTGTTACTATCCTGTCACTTGTGCAGAAAAACCACCAATTTCTGTATACATTGCTTGTGCGTGAATGTCCTCTTCAGCCAGTTCAGTACCCACAGGGCTCAGGTGGCCTTGAGATGTAGACGCCATGTCTCCTGTCCCCTGGTCAGCCAGATTTATCAGCATCTGCTCCAGGACATGAAGGAATGGAATGATGTCATTCATCTCGTAGTCCTGGCGGCTGAGAAATAAAGTGGCCTCCTCAAAGGGCCTGAGCAAACAGCAGTTGTCACACATGAGCTGCCACTGGCTAACTTCGAAGTTACACAGGGGAGTGCTCCTGTCCACCTGCAACATCAAGAAATTGTTTATAGCCTTCCTCTTCCTCTTCAGTCGGTCCAACATGTGGAGGATGGAGTTCCAACAGGCAGAAACACGGCATATCAGGCGATGTTGCGGAATGCTATTCTGCCTTTGCAGCTCAAGGAGGACGTGTTTTGCTGTGTAAGAGGGGCTGAATTGTATGCACAGTTTCCTGACAATTTTTTTGATGTCTTGTAGTTGGGTGGAAGACTTTAAGAACTGCGTTTGTAGTACCACAGAGCGGGCACTACCATTCCTACACCTTGCTACTGTCTCTAATGGCTAACCAATACAATCATCTGTGTATTTATTCCAGGTTCTTTGATATTGTGCTTTAATAACATGGCTATGTAACCTATGTATTGTAGTACATTCACTGTGCCTGGTTGTCCAGCAGGTGGCAGTGCATCTGGCAGTGAGAGATCTAGGGGGAGATTCCATTCTCCCTCTTTTAGGCAGAAGTGGGCTAGTCTCTTCCTACCAAGGGAGAGGTTGTAGGAAGCTATAGTCAGTCGAGAGTGAAGTTGAGAATTGGAAGGAGAGCAGACATGTCGCAGTAAGGGGATCTCCCCTCTCTTGCAGCAGGAGTCTTCCAGGAGAAGCAGCTTGCAAAGCACCCTGACTCCTTTAAATTTAAAGACAGAGAATAACAAGGGGGTCAACAGCCAAAGGCACCCCGCTCAAAGTTACCAGTACTTTGAGAAAGTCCAGCTACCAGACCGAAGCCAGAGTCTCAGTAGACAGGCTTAATTCGTGCTGTAATTAAACAGATGTGCGCACCATAGGGTAATTCTGGTTAGACAGGATAATATTAAATAAATTGCAAGGCTCACCTTGTTGGGTTGTGCAAGTTATAGGCACAACTCTTATGAACGCTCATCAGAAGGGTCCTGAAAACCTGGTGGGTGGTGGTCTGCAGCCACAGGAAAGGTAGTCTTCTTATGGGAGATCCCTGGAATCCCCAAGAAGATGAGTATTTGCAGAGATAAACGTCCCACTGGGCAAAGACCAACTACAGGTCACTAGGATCAGGAATCAAGTATTTTATTGCAGCAATACAACGCGTTTCGGGAAATCACTCCCCTTCATCAGGTACAAGAGGCTGCACACAGCAGAACAGAGAAAGATAAAGCAAGGTATCCAAGTTTGCCTGCTAGATTACCCCAAAACCTGCTGGAGCCAAGAGAAAGACCAAGTTTTGTGTGGATGCAAGATCATTCAAGGAAAGCTGTTGAATGTTTACCAAGTCTGGACTCTTACTCCACCAACTATCACTCTCCCCTTTAATGCTGCAGAGCCTAACCCTGGGGACCGATGGTATCCAGGTAGGAGCACCGTGACACACACAAAACGGATAAGGCCGAATTACCACTCTGCATTCCTACAAACCTGGGACTCAATCGGCCCTGGGGGGGAGTCACGTTGCACTTTACAACCAGATTAAAGATGTGTACCATGCAGGTCGCATTGCTTAGCCCTCTTTCACGCAGTGCCGACACAATATTCTTCCCGTTGTCGGTCACCATACTTCCGATTTTCAGTTGAAGAACAGAAAGAAAGGATTTGATTTTCTCTTGTAGGACGCGGAGCAATTCCTCCCCAGTGTGACTCCGTTCGCACAGGAAAACCAGGTGCAGGACAGCGTGACACCCCCGTGCTATCGGTGGTATGCTGAAGTAGAACTCCGAATTGTGCCTGCAGTGGAGGCTGAGGACAAGGTGGAGGATGATAAGGCAGAGCAGGACATTGGCACAGGTCTCACAGCTTGAGAATGTGTTGGCGGCAGTGCCGTAACCTGGCCAGGTTGCTGGTGTGGATGGGCAGGACCCACATTTACCCAGTGGACCATAAAGCATAGCTCCACATGTCGGTGCTGCCGTGAACTTTAGCAGACACCGACAGGCTCAAGGACTATCCCATCTTGTGTTCAACATACGGGTGCAGGGCTGGTACAGCCTTTTTGGAGAAGTAATGACGACTTGGGTCTCTCCACCTTTGCTCGACACAAGCCATCAGTTCTAAGAACGGTGCAGGGTCCACCACATGCAAAAGAAGGGACTGTAGTACCAGCAACTTGGCCAGGAGCATGGTCAGCTTCTGCACCGTTGGATGAGTGCATGTATACTGTTGTCTTTTTAGCAATTGTCTCGGTGATCGATTGCTGACGAAACGAGTGATGAGGAGAAGGAGGAGGAGCAGGAGCATCAGGACCAGTAGATGATGGGAAGGAAACACAGCTCCCTTCTGCTGAAGTGGTAGAGCCTTGGCTGCTGGAGAAGGGGTGCAGGCCACTGGGTGAAGCAGCGGTTGCTGCATCAGGTTGGACCGCTACATTAGTGCCACGGGTTTCCCAAGCCACTTTATGGTGATGCTGCATTTGTGGACACAGGGCCGTGGTGCCAACATCCTGGCCACGCGTCACCTTCTACCCACAGATTCTACAAATGGCCATGCTGACGTTTTCCGGCGGCTTGATAGAAAATTCCTACACCGCCGTGTATGGCATTCTGCCCTTACCACTCCGTGCTGACTGCCTGCTACTGCTGCCTCTGTGAACCAGTGCACCGCTAGTTCTTTCTGGACAGGTAGGGTCCTGAATAGCAGGAGGTCTACACTGGGCATTTTATTCTCCAGATCTCACACTGCTGCCACCCTGCTGATTCACAGCCACGCTACCACCCTGCTGGCTCAGCCGCTGCCTCGCACACAAGCAGCCACCCTCATCCCCTGATGATGATGATGATGATGAAGCACTCTCTTCACCCGGCTCCCACCAGGATTAGCTACATCATCATCCACTACTGTCTGCATGTCACTGATATCACCCTCACCAATCTTAGGTCCACGTGCCTGACCACTCACAACACCAGCTCCCACACAACTCTCATCATCACTACTTGCCCGCCTACCAGAGGAAGCAGCGGATCTCTCCTCCACATCTTGGCTGAGCAGTAGCTGCTATCTCTCCTCTAGAAGCCCGTCCTTGCTAAAAAGCAGAGCCAAGCCGACAGCAAATAATACTTCCCAAGCAGAAGGAACAGAAAATTAAAGAGGCAGGTTCAGGATAGGTGGGGGCACAGAGCTTGTTCCCGGGCCGTGCCAACTAAGCGTGGTGTCAGTGGAACCCAACGACTCCTGGCTGGGGGTGTCTGATGGCACTTGAGATGATGTTGAAGACCGAGTCAACCATTCAAGGAAAGCTGGGTTGCTGGTGAAAGCACGACCGCTGGAAGACACTGACAGCTCTGCTCTGTCGCTGTGACTGCTGCTACCACCAACCCTTCTTCAGGTGCTCCTTCTGCCGGCTCCAGAAACATTTTGGCCACTGCCCGTTCCCTTAGAAGGGCCTGTCACCTGTCTGTTCGACATTCTGTACTGTAACTGTGTTACTGTAAAAGAGCAGTAGTGTCAGGCCACAATTTTACCCCTGAAACAAGGATGAATGGATGTACTTATATATCAGAACATGAGCACCCAAAAATCTGTAGTATTAGGCTGCAATTTCACCCCAATTACACAATTAGGGATAAACAGATATATTTATGTATAATAAAATGTGAGCCCCCTAAAATCTGTGGTATCAGGCCGCAATTTAACCCCAACTAGATAATCATTGAATTATATATAAAACACTGTGAACGCCCCAAATTCTGTATTATTAGACCGCAGTTTCACCCCAATAACAGAAACAAGGATTACTGGAATTATTGATGTAGTAAAGAAAGCAAACAACCTAAAATCTGTGGTATTAGAGCACTTTGTATCTCCAATTAGTGCAGCAAGGTGTAATGGAATAGCTGCTATTACCCCGGCTCTACACTCTTCTATTGTCCCTGCTCTCTCCCTACAGTGTGGATAAAGCCTCCCTATTATATCCCTACACTATGAATAATCTTTCCCTGAAAAGCTCAATTGTTTTTTTTGTGAATAAATTGTTTCCTAATCCCGGTGCCTGTAACGCCTCTCCCTGCACTAAATCCACTGTAAATGGTGAAGACCGGGCAGGAGGAGGCTTTATATAGGGCTTTGACATCACAGGGCGCGCTATCTGCTGACTGGCTACTTGCATGACATTACGGGTGATCTTTATTCCCGGGTTTCTTGCTTCCTCTTTCTAACATGTGCAGCAGCCATTTTAGAAAAAATACAATTTGTTAGCACAAAGTGCGAGGAAATTCGCCCGTCTCTGAGGCCTTCACAGAACAGCTGGAGTTATACTGAAAGTACATTACACACAGGTGAGGTGACTTCTGAGGGCAGCTGGTCACACTGGACTTTATTTAGGGATATCAGAGTACAGGGGGCTGAATACAAATGCACGCCACAATATTCCGATTTATATTTAATAAACATTTTGAAATCCATGTATTATTTTCTTTTCACTTTACACATACTTGCTACTTTATGTCTATCACATAAAATCCCAATAAAAATCATTTACGTTTGTGGGTATAACGTGAAAAAATGTGGAAAAATTCATGGGGTATGAATACTTTTTCAAGGAACCCATGCGTCCTCACTCCTCACTCTCATCTCTCCAACTCTAAAACTGCTCTAACTTGCTCGGCCCTCCCTTGGCAGGAAGCCAGACCGGCCCCCTTCTACTAAAAGGGGAAGAATGGGTGGTAAGTCCCAGTCCTGTTGCCAAACACTGACAACCGTACCTCATCTGCTGGAGAACAAAGTGTATTGCATGGAAGGTGACATAACATGAATATTACAAGTCATTACATTACAAACCATTGCAGTTACAATAGTACCACCCTAGGTCTGGGGTACTACACATCCCCTTAGTGAAAGTCATGCCATCCTCGGTCTGTGCTTGTGGTCCCTCCTGGTAGCCTGGCATCAAATAGCCAAAGCTGCTGTTACGTTGACTCCCTCCCTCTGTAGTGCCCTGGTGCAGGGGTACTGTGAAGTCTGATCATTTGCCTACTGTCCCTATGCAAAGTTGTAAACTTCATATTTTATTTCACATCATTGTCTGAGCATCGCAGAGAAAACCATGGAGTATTAGCTGGAAACAATTCGCTAATGTTTACACCAAGAGTTTATAATCGTGGTCAAGCAATTAAATCAGGCAGAAAGATTGAGTCTTCAAGGGATCTCTACCAGGTTCAGGGAGAATTGTCCAGGAGCCAGTAACACAGTGAATAGGAGTCATATGAGTAAAAACCGAGTTAAATAGTCCAGTTAGGACAGATGTTGTGAGGGGATGGGATGTTTTGTAATATTCTGCCAATAGACCATCTGGACCCGGTGTTTTACCATTCAATGCCACCAAAGTGGCCGGCCGAACCTCCTCCTCCATGATGGCAGAATCCAATTAGTATAGAAAAGAATTAAAGGAGTTATCCAACTTAAAACTTTTACTCAGTCCCCATTAGAGTTGCTGGAACAGTAGGGTGGTCATACTTACTTGGTACCTGCGTTACAGCTTAGTTGCTCCATGGATGCCTATGCAGGTCCAGGATCTCTGGGAAACAACAGTAATTTGCTGCAGCGGTCAAGTGCCACCTCGTCAACAGGATGCTGATTCTCAAAGACCAACGACCTACGGAGGCAGATGTGGAGCGATGGAGCCGGAACCAAGTGGGGGGGGGGACCAGATAAGTATGAAAACCACCTCAGGTCTGGACACTCTGAAGGCATCTGTTAAAATCTGTAAAAGAAAATTAAATCTGGATAACCACTTTAATAATGGGGAGGAGAGCAGGGACTGCCCTGTAGAGGTCTTCATAGTAATTACTGAATATTTAAAGAGGACCTTTCACCAGAAAAAAGTATCTAAACTGACTATACAGACGTGTAGAGCGGCGCCCAGGGATCCCCCTGCACTTACTATTATCCCCGGGCGCCGCTCCGTTCTCCGGGTATAGCCTCCGGTATGTTCATAGTTAGGCTCCACCCAGGGGAACCTGCCGGCGGCTCTTTCTCCTATGCTGTAGCGCTGGCCAATCGCAGCGCTCAGCTCATAGCCTAAGAGGCTTTTTTTTCTCTCAGCCTATGAGCTGAGCGCTGTGATTGGCCAGCGCTAGAGCATAGGAGAAAGAGACGCCAACAGGTCCCCCTGGGTGGAGCCTAACTATGAGCATACCGGAGGCTATACCCGGAGAACGGAGCGGCGCCCGGGGATAATAGTAAGTGCAGGGGGATCCCTGGGCGCCGCTCTACACGTCTGTATAGTCAGTTTAGATACTTTTTTCTGGTGAAAGGTCCTCTTTAAGCAATTTATACAGGATTAGCAGTAACTGTGCCAGTCAGAGGGTTCTGCAACTGGGTGACTGGTTTATAAAGTTGACTAGACTTAGTAAGGGCCGCTAATAATTTACCCGTCTTATTGCCCCAACAATAGAATTTCATTTATGATATCTGCATCTGACAATGAGACTATATATAAAACAGTCCAGAAGATGTTCAGCCATGAAGTATTCTTGTGGTGTCTCCGTAGAAGGGGATAAGACAAGCGCACCTCGGGCCTGTAACCAGGAGTTATGTATTTCATCAAACCCTTTCTCCTTCTTTCTACACGAGAGATAATGGACTGTTATACTTTTTATCCTTTATTTTTTTATTTCTGTTTTTCTCCATGTATTATATTTCTATATTCTATCTTTTATTACATGTATTTCTTCTTATATCTATGTCCGGGCAGCAGGATGTATGTTCCCATATAAAGGGGACTCAGGGCAGCCATCAGATAATGTCTGTGCACAGAGATGCAGGGAAGACATGGTCGGTGTGTCCTCTGCCTGCCCTCCAGCCGCCTCTATTGAAGGGATTTCCTATGATGTCAGCAGTTCCCTCCAGTGCAGGACCCAGCACCATCTTCATATTCTTCTCCTCTTTGCTGAGATCTTCAGGTGAAGTTCATGGTGTTGCTGAGGACGCCATGAGGACCAGACATCTCATATTTCTCTTATTCGCCGGTGTCATCATAACTGCAGCAGCAGAAGAATCTGAGGCATCTGCAGGAGATAAGACCGGAGGGAAGTCATGAGAGTGGACAGGTCAAGTGGTGACAGTGGGGACTGATGAAGAGAGGGGTAGTAGGTCCTAGAGATACGAGCTGATTACGGTGAGTCCTGCTGCTGAGTCCCCCCACAATCAGCTGGTATCACTGGAGGAAACATTTAGGGAACTCTTCTGGGAAAGTCAAGTGTTCACCATAGGGTAGGAAATGTCCTCTATAGCGAGAGTGGCCCTCTGTGATGCCTCTCTGCTCGGGATGATAGAGAGGATGCTGACGGGGGGGACCCTCAAATATTTTCTGCATTTGCCCTCATAGAAGGAGTACGGGGGGTCATGTTAATTTGTGTACTTACCTTGTTAGTCTGTTCCTGCTGCTCTTTCTGATGCTGCTTGGAAAAGTAAGAATAGATTTAAAAAAAAGATTCCCTGCATCGGCAAACACAGTGGGGTCCTAGTGCCCCAAAAACAATCTTGCAACCTCCCTAGTTCATGAAGGTTTAATGCATTAAATCAATTATTTCTGTGGCCAATAGGGGGAGCTCATTGCATGCTGATGTATCATAGAGTTCACTGTGTAAACCCCTATGCAGTGAGCTCCTTCAAGTGGCAGTTACAGGTAGACTGAAGGTAAATTATCACTTACCTGCTGCTCTTGTTTTGTCTTCTCAGGCAATTTGGTGTCCACCAACCACGTCCTGTCCTAAAGGAAAGATTAAAGTAGATAAGATCAGCTCCATGTGATGACAGGATCAGTCTATACAGTTCTGTACATGGAGACTGTCCTGTGGACACTAAATGAGGCCGAGCTCAAAGCAGGAAAGTATGGGACCACTAACATTCAGTCTTACTTATTCTATAAACTTACTGGGTGGTCTCCTCAGTTGGTCGGGCCGGCATCGCCTCTATGTCCAATGGTCTATAATGAAAAAAACAGCTCTGACAACAATGTATGGGCTTCGATGACATAGTTATATATACCTATATCTGGACAGGGTCGGCCTTAGGTGTTCAGGTGCCCTTAGCGAGCTAATCTTGTGGCGACCCCCCCCCCAAAAAGAGAAAAAAAAAACATTGCATGTTGCTGGCATCATGGCACAGGCTGGCTGGCTATCCAACCAAGTAGTTACCAGCCCGCACACCCCAAAGGCCGGTGTAACATTATACCTACCTACTTCGTGAGATTTCCCTACCCTCGTCACTTCCGGTTGCACCGGACATGACGTAAGGAGGTGTGCAGCGCCGCACAGGCGCACAACGATAGGTTAGGGAAATTTCACAGCAGAGTGCGCATGCGCCAGGAGTTTTGCTGACGGTTAGGGTAGGGAAAAATTATGGGCCAGTGTGCAGGCGCAGTGATCGGATGGATGTTCTCAGCTGAACACCGGCCGACACTGCGCATGCACCGGGAGCCTCACCAGCGGTTAGGGAAAGGAAAAATTACGTACGGGCAGACATGCCAGACGCACGGCACGGAGGATCATAAGGTGACAGGTCAGACACAGGGGAGGAGGAATCAGGTCAGAGAGGGGAGGGGGCGGGGGCCCTCCATGAAGCAGAACACAAGTCCCGCCTCGCCTGCCGCATATTACACTGCGAGCTGTCGGCCGCTCGACGCCCCTGTTGCTATGGCGCCCTGTGCGGCCGCACAACCCGCACACCCCAAAGGCCGGCCCTGTATCTGGAAATATTATCAGCTCATTATATATAGACTCTGTACTCACCTTGCTGTGTTCTCAGCTTGTTCCTCCACTACAGTCTCTTTCTCCTCTACTTCCTCTACTCCCACCTTTCCCTTTTCCATTTCCTCTCTAGCATTTTCCTCTTTCACTTCCTCCTCTCCCGCTTTTTCCTCCTCCGCCACCTTCTTCTCCTCCTCTTCTTCCTCCAGTTCTATGTCCTCCTTGCTATTAGACATAGAACATACATTATATCAGGACTTAGTTCTCGCCATTATTAGGGGAGGAGTTTAGATGGGATATTTTTTCCTCTTAGAGAATGGAATAAACCCCAATAATCCTCAGTGTGATGCTCTATGGTCTGGTTTTAAGGTAAAAAAGTGTGTGCTCCCCCCTTCCTCAGGCTCCAGCATTGCTAGTTCCTCCCTGCCCGGTTTATACACTTACATAGTGTCCATCTTAAAGGGTGGCTCCAATTTCTTCACTGTCCGTATCCTATAATAGAAAACAGCTCTGGTTACTGGAACTACCCAATATACACCCCAAATATAAGATATGGCAAGACTGGTGTCCCCAGTGATCATTATCACATTTACTAGTAATAATTAATATCCATGACATCACAACATAATTAACCCCTTGCATCTGGAATGTTTTATGATGAGAATGTCGTCTATATAGCGAGTCTCTCAGATAAATATACTGATATTATATTCAGAAACTTTCCTTCCACCTTCCTATAGAGGACACAGGAGAATTGTCCTTTCTATAAATATACATGTCACATATAGTGGGGGACAACTCATCGATCACCTTGTAAGGCAGACGCCTGTATCGCCCTATTATTCTATGATATAATCACCTTACTGGCAGCTCGGAGCCCTCCACCGTCCACCACCACCTGTTAGGGAAATACAACAAGATTATATTTACAGGTTAGGAATATTCTCATTCATAGACATGATACAATATGACATCATTTGAGATTTCCATAGTAACAGCCAATCACATCTCTGTGTTGATTTTCCCGCATTTTTATGTATGAGGCCTGATGACTGTATGAAATGTTTTGTGGTTCCCTGATGTGTGTTTTCTGTGCACTCTGTGTCCTTTCCACTATGGACGTCTCATATATGAAGGTGGAGCTGTGGATGAAGAATACTTTGATCTATTAACCGCCTCCGGACCGCCTAACGCAGATGTGCGGTCCGGAGGCGGCAGCCCTGCGCTCAACGACGCATATACGCGTCATCTCGCAAGGGCCGGGATTTCCTGTGAACGCGCGCACACAGGAACGAAAGGTAAGCGAGTGGATCTCCAGCCTGCCAGCGGCGATCGCTCGCTGGCAGGCTGGAGATCCGAATTTTTTAACCCCTAACAGGTATATTAGACGCTGTTTTGATAACAGCGTCTAATATACCTGCTACCTGGTCCTCTGGTGGTCCCTTTTGTTAGGATCGACCACCAGAGGACTCAGGTAGCTCAGTACAGTCGCACCAAACACCACACTACACTACACCCCCCCCCCCCCGTCACTTATTAACCCCTTATAAACCCCTGATCACCCATGATCGCCCCATATAAACTCCCTGATCACCCCCCTGTCATTGATCACCCCCCTGTCATTGATCACCCCCCTGTCAGGCTCCGTTCAGACGTCCGTATGATTTTTACGGATCCACGGATACATGGATCGGATCCGCAAAACACATGCGGACGTCTGAATGGAGTCTTACAGGGGGGTGATCAATGACAGGCGGGTGATCACCCATATACACTCCCTGATCACCCCCTGTCATTGATCACCCGCCTGTCATTGATCACCCCCCTGTAAGGCTCCATTCAGACGTCCGCATGTGTTTTGCGGATCCGATCCATGTATCCATGGATCCGTAAAAATCATATGGACGTCTGAATGGAGCCTTACAGGGGGGGTGATCAGTGACAGGGGGGTGATCACCCTGATCACCCCCTGTCATTGATAACCCCCCTGTAAGGCTCCATTCAGACATCCGCATGTGTTTTGCGGATCCGATCCATGTATCCATGGATCCGTAAAAATCATACGGACGTCTGAATGGAGCCTTACAGGGGGGGTGATCACCCTGATCACCCCCTGTCATTGATAACCCCCCTTTAAGGCTCCATTCAGACGTCCGCATGTGTTTTGCGGATCCGATCCATGTATCCGTGGATCCGTAAAAATCATACGGACGTCTGAATGGAGCCTTACAGGGGGGTGATCAATGACAGGGGGGTGATCAGGGAGTCTATATGGGTGATCCCCCCCTGTCATTGATCACCCCCCTGTAAGGCTCCATTCAGACGTCCGCATGTGTTTTGCGGATCCGATCCATGGATCCGTAAAAATCATACGGACGTCTGAATGGAGCCTTACCAGGGGGGTGATCAATGACAGGGGGTTGATCCGGGAGTCTATATGGGTGATTACCCCCCTGTCATTGATCACCCCCCTGTCATTGATCATCCCCCTGTCATTGATCACCCCCCCCTGTAAGGCTCCATTCAGACATTTTTTTGGCCCAAGTTAGCGGAAATTTTTTGTTTGTTTTTTCTTACAAAGTCTCATATTCCACTAACTTGTGTCAAAAAATAAAATCTCCCATGAACTCACCATACCCCTCACGGAATCCAAATGCGTAAACATTTTTAGACATTTATATTCCAGACTTCTTCTCACGCTTTAGGGCCCCTAGAGAGCCAGGGCAGTATAAATACCCCACATGTGACCCCATTTCGGAAAGAAGACACCCCAAGGTATTCCGTGAGGGTCATATTGAGTCCATGAAAGATTGAAATTTTTGTCCTAAGTTAGCGGAAAGTGAGACTTTGTGAGAAAAAAACAAAAAAAATCAATATCCGCTAACTTATGCAAAAAATAAAAAATTCTATGAACTCGCCAGGCCCCTAATTGAATACCTTGGGGTGTCTTCTTTCCAAAGTGGGGTCACATGTGGGGTATTTATACTGCCCTGGCTTTTTAGGGGCCCGAAAGTGTGAGAAGAAGTCTGGGATCCAAATGTCTAAAAATGCCCTCCTAAAAGGAATTTGGGCACCTTTGCGCATCTAGGCTGCAAAAAAGTGTCACACATGTAGTATCGCCGAACTCAGGAGAAGTTGGGGAATGTGTTTTGGGGTGTCATTTTACATATACCCATGCTGGGTGAGAAAAATATCTTGGTCAAATGCCAACTTTGTATAAAAAAATGGGAAAAGTTATCTTTTGCCAAGATATTTCTCTCACCCAGCATGGTTATATGTAAAATGACACCCCAAAACACATTGCCCAACTTCTCCTGAGTACGGCGATACCACATGTGTCACACTTTTTTGCTGCCAAGGTGGGCAAAGGGGCACATATTCCAAAGAGCACCTTTCGGATTTCACAGGCCATTTTTCACAGATTTTGATTGCAAGGTACTTCTCACACATTTGGGCCCCTAAATTGCCAGGGCAGTATAGCTACGCCACAAGTGACCCCATTTTGGAAAGAAGACACCCCAAGGTATTCCGTGAGGGGCATGGCGAGTTCCTAGAATTTTTTATTTTTTGTCACAAGTTAGCGGAAAATGATGATTTTTCTTTTTTTTTTTTTTTTCCTTACAAAGTCTCATATTCCACTAACTTGCGACAAAAAATAAAAAATTCTAGGAACTCGCCGTGCCCCTTACGGAATACCTTGGGGTGTCTTCTTTCCAAAATGGGGTCACTTGTGGCGTAGTTATACTGCCCTGGCAATTTAGGGGCCCAAATGTGTAAGAGGTACCTTGCAATCAAAATGTGTAAAAAATGGCCTGCGAAATCCGAAAGGTGCACTTTGGAATATGTGCCCCTTTGCCCACCTTGGCTGAAAAAAAGTGTCACACATCTGGTATTGCCGTACTCAGGAGAAGTTGGGGAATGTGTTTTGGGGTGTCATTTTACATATACCCATGCTGGGTGAGAAAAATATCTTGGTCAAATGCCAACTTTGTATAAAAAAATTGGAAAAGTTGTCTTTTGCCAAGATATTTCTCTCACCCAGCATGGGTATATGTAAAATGACACCCCAAAACACATTCCCCAACTTCTCCTGAGTACGGTGATACCACATGTGTGACACTTTTTTGCAGCCAAGGTGGGCAAAGGGGCACATATTCCAAAGAGCACCTTTCGGATTTCACCGGTCATTTTTTACACATTTTGATTGCAAAGTACTTCTCACACATATGGGCCCCTAAATTGCCAGGGCAGTATAACTACGCCACAAGTGACCCCATTTTGGAAAGAAGACACCCCAAGGTATTCCGTGAGGGGCATGGCGAGTTCCTAGAATTTTTTATTTTTTGTCGCAAGTTAGTGGAATATGAGACTTTGTAAGAAAAAAATAAAAATAAAAAATCATCATCATTTTCCGCTAACTTGTGACAAAAAATAAAAAGTTCTATAAACTCACTATGCCCATCAGCGAATACCTTAGGGTGTCTACTTTCCGAAATGGGGTCATTTGTGGGGTTTTTCTACTGTTTGGGCATTGTAGAACCTCAGGAAACATGACAGGTGCTCAGAAAGTCAGAGCTGCTTCAAAAAGCGGAAATTCACATTTTTGTACCATAGTTTGTAAACGCTATAACTTTTACCCAAACCATTTTTTTTTGCCCAAACATTTTTTTTTTATCAAAGACATGTAGAACTATAAATTTAGCGAAAAAGTTATATATGGATGTCGTTTTTTTTGCAAAATTTTACAGCTGAAAGTGAAAAATGTCTTTTTTTTTGCAAAAAAATCGTTACATTTCGATTAATAACAAAAAAAGTAAAAATGTCAGCAGCAATAAAATACCACCAAATGAAAGCTCTATTAGTGAGAAGAAAAGGAGGTAAAATTCATTTGGGTGGTAAGTTGCATGACCGAGCGATAAACGGTGAAAGTAGTGTAGTGCCGAAGTGTAAAAAGTGCTCTGGTCATGAAGGGGGTTTCAGCTAGCGGGGCTGAAGTGGTTAATATTCAGATCTAGAGATAGAAATATTATAGATTATATATGACCTCTTGACCTTGGGGTGCTTTACCTATAGGTAGAATGTGGGGTGATGTTCAGGACAATAAATGTCGCATGTTGTGGATCAGTAATTCTTCTACACAGTGTGGAAGATTTATCAAACTACTGCAAGATCAGATTGTAGCTCTGAAAGCCAGTTGGAAAATGTAAAATGTGACCTGATTAGCTGCTATGGAGAACTGCTCCACAGGGTCTTTGCCATATTCTTGATTAATCAATTCAATCACTGTCCTAAATCAAAATACAGAACTTTACATTAATGTACTTACATGATAGCCTGATATTTTTCCTCCTCACTTTCTTCTTCTGACTCTTCCTCTTCCACCAACGCACCTTCATTCTCCTCCTCAGTATTGATAACTTCCGCCATCACTTCCAGTACTTCTTCTTCCATGATGTTCTTCTCCTCTACCTCCTTGATTGTATTGTCCTCCACTTTCTCCTGCTTTTCGATGTTTATCTCCTCCTCAGTCTTAATCTCTTCCTCCTTCCTGATCATAACCTCCTCCACCTCCTTCATCTTAATCTCCTCCATCTCCACGATCTTAATCTCCACTTCCTTGATCTTAATCGCCTCCATCTCCTCGATCTTAACTTCCTCTGCCTCTATGATCTTAATCTCCTCCGCCTCCTCAACCTTAATCTCCTCTACGACCTCCCTGATGTTTATCTGCTCCAACTCCTCCTCAGTGTTAATCTCCTGCAACTCCTCGATGTTAATCTCCTCTATCTCATCCTCCATGGTTATATCCTCCAAGATGTTAATCTTCTCATTCTCCTTCTTGATGTTACCATACTCCACCTCCTCATCGATGTTAATCTTCTCCTTCTCCTCAATCTTAATATCCTCCATCTCCTTCTCTTTAATCTTAATCTCCTCCTCCTTTTTCTCCTCCTTGACTTCCTCCAATCTAAAATTAGATAAGACAGTGAGAGTCCAGGATATGCTCTATGTGCTCTATTGATATAGAAATTATGAATAGTTGTGTGGAAATTAGTAATGGACAACCCCTATTTACCAGATCTATCCTCAACTTGTACCCATACCTCAGGACCTGAGCCTATAAAGAAACATTTCTATCAATATTTATGTATTATCTAAACTTCAAGACCTATCCTCAAATCTTCAGTCTTCACTTATTGGTCCTTGCATTTTATCCCTTATCTGACCATCAAAACCCTAACCTATAGCAGCGACTGAGGAACTCCCCAGCACTCAAAACCCTAAAGGACTTACTTACTGTTACCGATACCTAAAAAGTACTGGGGTAATACAGAGATAATAAACACAGTGATGTCACAGTACAGAGACTCTGTATAGGTGAAAAAATAATGAAGTTCAGGCTCAGGAATGATGTACACAGCAGAGATGACCATGGGACATCTATAATAACACTGAGGACGGGGCCACATTCTATTTTCCACACCCCCTTCCATCCTCTATAGTCACCATTAACTGGACCTTATATCTCACTGGAAATGGGCCTTTAGTTGTTTGACCACCTAGCAACTGAAATGTCTGCAAGCCCAGCAGTTATACTCCTGATCCACATAGCAAAACACAGAGTGTCCCTTCCAAATCTCCTATTTCCCTAACAAAGCCGCTGGCAGCCACCACTAGGGGGAGCTCAGTGCATACGGATTTATAAAACTACAATCAAACGGCATGTGAGCTGAATACAGTGAGCTCCCCCTAGTGACCACTGCAGGAAAAACACAACAGGAAGCAGAAATAGCAAATGCATATAGCGGCCCCTGTCCCATAGCAGTCACCAAGTCTCCCTCTGCGGTAGGTACACCACTGCCACCCGCATCCCTTCTACTGGGTCCATCTGTGAAGCTTCTACATGCGGTTATACTCAGGTGCTGAGAGAAATCAGACATATTGTACACTTACAGGAAAGATGGACTTACCTGACTCTACGCAATTCACCAACCAAAGCTGCAGAAGAGGAAAAGGAAAGAGGCGGCCATTACTGAAGAGGAGGAGACATGATAGAAGAAGATGACAGACACAACAGGAGCTGAGGACACAGCAGACTTACCTCCAGCATCAACTACAACCCTCAGGGGAGTGTCAGCTTTGCAGCCCCTTATATAATGTGAGTGATGTCATAATGTGCGGGGGAGGAGCCAACAGCACAACATTCCATAACATCATAATGAGGCCAGAGGAGGTAGCCAATCAGAATTTGCGGGAAGGAGCCAAAAGCACAATATTCTGTGACATCATAAAGAGGCCGGAGAAGACATTCAATCAGAATGTGTGGGGAGGAGCCAACAGCACAGTATTCCGTGACATCATAAAGAGGCCGGAGGAGGCAGCCAATCAGATGTAATCTATATTGAATGTATGTAAATTTCCCACCTTAGCTCTGTACAATGGATGACAGTATATATATATATATTGTATATCTAGGCGGTATACAGACAGGACATTATAGATAATTCTACTGTATAATAGACGCTTGTTTCTGTTCCTGCTGCTATTTCTCCTAAAACTTTTCTAAGTTTGTTGTTTTTCCCCCCAATAAACTTTATTCATTTCTCCACAGATACAATACACTGGGGCCTATTGACACATAACCATAGAGTCCAATATGTGGGTCTTCCTTATGCATGATGGGAGTTATTCCCCAGCAGCGGGATATCAGTGGTATAGTCCTCCGCCCCTGAGCCGACGCCATCCCCGCTCCATATATTATCATTGTACCTATCGCTCTCGACATTGATACAATTTTCTCCTGATTCGTTATTTTGTGTCACTGACACCTGAACCAGTGATGTGTAACCTGCTGTTCTACAGCTGATGTGTAACTACAACTCCCAGCATGCCATGGAAAATGCAGACTGTCTTCCTATGATGGGACTTGTAGTTCCAGAACAGCTGCACGTTGCAGATCTGTAATGTTAACAAAGGGTTAATGTACCATGCAAGCAGCAGCTATGGGGTCAGTGATGGGGCCACAGGGCGAGGGGGCAGTTCGGGTGTTGACCCCACATAAGATAGGAATTCATTGCAGTAATATCCCTGGTGGTCCAGGCAGGCTCGGACTGGACCACAGGGGTACAGCGGAATCACCCAGTGGGCCCCTGAGCAAGGTGGGCCCCTAGTCTCCCACCCCCTGCACAAGTGGCACATAACACAGTAGACTGACTGCACTACATACATATATTCAGTGTACAGCACCTCAACCAGCCGATGGTCATATAAAAACTTGTTAGATAATTTATTATATTTGAATGTATCTGTGCGGTGGGCCCTAGGTATCCGGGTCCGACACTGGGTCCAGGGGCCGATCATCTCTATGTAACACCCCTGTATATCAACATATGGTAACCCCTGGTAACAGGAACCAGAGCACAAACCGGGGTGTGGCCTCTTCTTGTCCCCCTTTTTCTGACCTGTGCCCCCCGTGTCTGTGTAGACATATACCATGGTGCAGTATTATATAGACAGTGCGTACAGGGGGGACTTAAGGATATCCAACGACCCGAAAAACAACACTTCTTCCTCCACAAGAGAAACCAAGAAGCATCGCTCAATAAAAATCATATTTCTGTAATAATACAGGGGGCACGCCCTACATAATATACAGTCCTGATCAAAAGTTTGAGACCACTTGAAAAATGGCAAAAAATCCTATTTAGCACGGCTGGATCTTAACAAGGTTCCAAGTAGAGCTTCAACATGCAACAAGGAGAAATAGGAGTGAGAAAAAACATTTTTTGAGCATTTACTTTAATGAAAACAACGAATAAACTGAAACAGGCTGTTTTTCAGCTGATCAAAAGTTTAGGACCACACCTCCAAAAAAAACTAAACCCCCCTAAAACAGAAATCCAACTTCCAAACATGACCTCAGTAATGAGTAGCTCCGCCGTTATTGTTTCGGCATGCTTGATGCAAGCGTTTCCATGAGATGAGTGGGAACATTTCTCCAAGTGGTGAAGACGGCCGCACGAAGGCCATCTACTGTCTGGAACTGTTGTCCATTTTTGTAAACTTCCCTTGCCATCCATCCCCAAAGGTTCTCAATTGGATTTAGATCAGGGGAACACGCAGGATGGGCCAAAAGAGTGATGTTATTCTCCTGTAAGAAGTCCCTTGTCCTGCAGGCATTGTGTACTGTACCGTTGTCCTGTTGAAAAACCCAGTCGTTACCACACAGACGAGGGCCCTCAGTCATGAGGAATGCTCTCTGCAACATCTGGACATCGCCAGCGGCCATTTGACGCCCCTGCACTTCCTGAAGCTCCATTGTTCCACTGAAGGAAAAAGCACCCCAGACCATTATGGCGCCCCCTCCACTGTGGCGCGTAGAAAACATCTCAGGTGGGATCTGCTTGTCATGCCAGTAACGTTGGAAACCATCAGGACCATCAAGGTTAAATTTTTTCTCATCAGAGAATAAAACTTTCTTCCACCTTTGAATGTCCCATGTTTGGTGCTCTCTCGCAAAGTCCAAACAAGCAGTTCTGTGGCGTTCAAGGAGACGAGGTCTTTGAAGATGTTTTTTGTTTTTGAAGCCCTTCAGTCTCAGATGCCGTCTGATGGTTATGGGGCTGCAGTCAGCACCAGTAAGGGCCTTTATTTGGGTCGAGGATAGTCCAGTGTCTTGACGGACAGCCAATTGGATCCTCCGAGCTCAGTGATGATGAAATCTTTTTGGGTCTTCCACTTGACTTTTTTGTTCCATAACCCTCAGGATCATTTAAGAAATTCCAAATGACTGTCTTACTGCGTCCGACCTCAGCAGCGATGGCGCGCTGTGAGAGACCCTGCTTATGCAGTTCAACAACCCGACCACGTTCAAAAAGGAGAGTTTTTTTGCCTTTGCCATCACAACGTGTGACTACCTGACAAAAAATGACAATGAATCCACATCTTTGCACAGATTTGGCCTTTTAAAGGCATGTGGTCCTAAAATTTGGATCAGCTGAAAAACAGCCTGTTTCAGTTTAATCGTTATCTTTAATTAATTGAATGCTCAAAAAACGTTTTGTCTCACTCCCATTTCTTCTTGTTGCATGGTGAAGCTCTACTTGGAACCTTGTTAAGATCCAACAATGTAAAATATGAATCTTTGCCATTTTTCAAGTGGTCTTAAAGGGTTTCTACCACTTAGGTGTCACATATTTGGCTGTCAGACACTAGCGATCCGCTAGTGTCTGCTCTGGCCAACCATCCTAATATAATTGCTTTTGGGGCGGTGGTTTGGCAAAAAAAACTACTTTTATTAATATGCTAATGAGCCTCTAGGTGCTATGGGGGCGTCATTAGCACCTAGAGGCTCCGTCTACCTTCAGAAACTGCCGCCGCCGAGCGCGTCCCTCCAGCCCGCCCATCTCCTCCTGAATGCGATCCTCGTATGTATTCTGCGCATGCGCAGTGAATGTCTGACCGCTTCCTTGCTCAGACATCTCCACTGCGCCTGCGCGATGACGCCATAGTGCTCCGAGGAACAGGCGCAGTGGAGATGTCTGAGCAGGGAAGCTGTCAGACATTTACTGCGCATGTGCCGAATACAGGCGCTCACAAGGAGGATCGCATTCAGGAGGAGATGGGCGGGCTGGAGGGACGCGCTGGGGGCGGCAGTTTCTAAAGGTAGACGGAGCCATTAGGTGCTAATGACGCCCCCATAGCACCTAGAGGCTCATTAGCATATTAATAAAAGTAGTTTTTTTAGCCAAACCACCGCCCCAAAAGCAATTATATTAGGATGGTTGGGCAGAGCAGACACTAGCGGATCGCTAGTGTCTGACAGCTAAATATGTGAAACCGAAGTGGTAGAAACCCTTTAAACTTTTGATCAGGACTGTACCTCTAGGTGGTGTTCCATGTGAATGAATTAATGCAGTGGATACTGTGCGGTATTATATTATCTGACGCTGTATGTCAGTATTATTACACGCGAGAACCGTATGCATTGAAGGCAGTGGACAACCTCAGTGCAATGTTTTACTAAAGGTCACTACATTAGGTTCCTGGCTGCAGTCTTCATTCCTTCCTTCATTCATGTTCAGACCCCTGATATTCAGTTCACAACCTGCCGCTGCTTTCAGACTTTATGACATTACATTCACACATAGAAAGCTTCATTCCAACATCTTCTTGGAGCAGGATTATTTCTATCAGTGTGTACATGCTAAATGTGAGGTCTGTGTTTCCAGGATGCTGCTGTTGGCACTAGCTCTCATATCAACACAGCTTCGTTTGTGAACTGGTTTCTCCTCTGCAGACACTGATAGTGTCCCTGTGTTTCTCAACTCTTTGCAGACTGCCGATTCTGGTTTGTGATTCCCCACAGGGGGCAGTATTGGAGAGGTCAGTGTTAGTAGTGGGGTACCACAGGGGGCAGTATTGGAGAGGTCAGTGTTAGTAGTGGGGTACCACAGGGGGCAGTATTGGAGAGGTCAGTATCAGTAGTGGGGTACCACAAGAGGGAGTATTCGAGAGGTCGGTATTAGTAGTGGGGTACCTCAGGGGGCAGTATTGGAGAGGTCGGTATTAGTAGTGGGGTACCTCAGGGGGCAGTATTGGAGAGGTCGGTATTAGTAGTGGGGTACCTCAGGGGGCAGTATTGGAGAGGTCCGTGTTAGTAGTGGGGTACCACAGGGGGCAGTATTGGAGAGGTCAGCAATAGTAGTGGGGTACCACAGGGTGCAGTATTGGAGAGGTCAGTGTTAATAGGGGGGTACCACAGGGGGCAGTATTAGAGAGGTCAGTGTTAATAGGGGGGTACCACAGGGGGGCAGTATTGGAGAGGTCAGTGTTAATAGTGGGGTACCACAGGGGGGCAGTATTGTCTGCAGACATTGTCATGTGTGTTCTCTCCTCTCTCCATAGTAACATAGTAACATAGTACATAAGGCCGAAAAAAGACATTTGTCCATCCAGCTCGGCCTGTCATCCTGCAAGTTGATCCAGAGGAAGGCAAAAAACCCCTGTGAGGTAGAAGCCAATTTTCCTCACTTTAGGGGAATAAAAATTCCTTCCCGACTCCAATCAGGCATCAGAATAACTCCCTGGATCCCCGACCCCTCTCTAGTAGCTATAGCCTGTAATATTATTACGCTCCAGAAATACATCCAGGCCCCTCCTGAATTCCGTTATTGTACTCACCATCACCACCTCCTCAGGCAGAGAGCTCCATAGTCTCACTGCTCTTACCGTAAAGAATCCTCTTCTATGTTTGTGTACAAACCTTCTTTCCTCCAGATGCAGAGGATGTCCCCTCGTCACAGTCCTGGGGATAAATAGATGATGGGAGTGATCTCTGTACTGACCCCTGATATATTTATACATATTAATTAGATCTCCCCTCAGTCGTCTTTTTTCTAAAGTGAATAACCCTAATTTTGATAATCTTTCAGGGTACTGTAGTTGCCCCATTCCAGTTATTACTTTAGATGCCCTCCTCTGGACCTTCTCCAGCTCTGCTATGTCTGCCTTGTTTACAGGAGCCCAGAACTGTACACAGTCCTCCATGTGTGGTCTGACTAGTGATGTGTAAAGTGGTAGGACTATGTTCTTATCACGGGAATCTATGCCCCTTCTGATGCAACCCATTATCTTATTGGCCTTGGCAGCAGCTGCCTGACACTGGTTTTTGCAGCTTAGTTTGCTGTTTATTAAAATTCCTAGATCCTTTTCCATGTCAGTGTTACCCAGTGTTTTACCATTTAGTATGTACGGGTGACTTGCATTTTTTCTTCCCATGTGCATAACTTTACATTTATCAGTGTTAAACCTCATCTGCCACTTCTCTGCCCAAGCCTCCAATCTATCCAGATCCATCTATAGCCGTATACTGTCCTCTGTAGTATATATACAGTATACTGTCCTCTGTAGTATATATACAGTATACTGTCCTCTGTAGTATATATACAGTATACTGTCCTCTGTAGTATATACACAGTATACTGTCCTCTGTAGTATATATACAGTATACTGTCCTCTGTAGTATATATACAGTATACTGTCCTCTGTAGTATATATACAGTATACTGTCCTCTTCAGTGTTAATTACTTTACACAGTTTACTGTCATCTGCGAAAATGTATACTTTACTATGCAAGCCTTCTACAAGATCATTAATAAATATATTGAACAGAATAGGGCCCAGTACTGACCCCTGAGGTACTCCACTAGTGACAGTGACCCCTCCAGTACCGACCCCTGAGGTACCCCACTAGTGACAGTGACCCAATCTGAGTATTTACCATTAATACCCACCCTCTGTTTTCTATCCCTCAGCCAGTTACTTACCCACATACAGACGTTTTCCCCCAGTCCGAGCATTCTCATTTTATATACTAACCTTTTATGTGGTACAATGTCAAATGCTTTGGAGAAGTCCAGATACACGACATCCATTGATTCGCCGCTGTCAAGTCTAGAACTTACCTCCTCATAGAAACTGATTAAATTAGTTTGACATGACCGATCCCTCACGAAGCCATGCTGATATGGCGTTATTTGCTTATTTCCGTTGAGACGCTCTAAGATAGCATCCCTCAGAAAACCTTCAAACAGTTTACCCACGACAGATGTTAAACTTACCGGCCTATAGTTTCCAGGCTCTGTTTTTGGACCCTTTTTGAATATTGGCACCACATTTGCCATGCGCCAATCCTGTGGGACATTTCCTGTCAGTATAGAGTCTGAAAATATCAGAAATAGGGTCTGGCTATGACATTACTTAATTCCCTTAGGATACGGGGGTGTATGCCATCCGGTCCTGGCGATTTGTCTATTTTAATCTTTTTAAGTCGCTGTTGCACTTCTTCCTGGGTCAGACAGGACACTTTTAATGGGGAATTTATTTCAACATTCGGCATGTTATCTGACAGTTTATTTTCCTCAGTGAATACATTGGAGAAAAAAATATTTAACAGCTTTGCTTTCTCCTCGTCGCTCTCTGCGACTCCCCCCTCATTACTCTTTAAAGGACCGACACCTTCAGATTTATACTTTTTAACATTTATATAATTGAAGAACATTTTAGGGTTAGTTTTACTCTCTTTGGCAATTAATCTCTCAGTCTCTAGTTTGGCCGCTTTTATTTGTTTTTTACATGTTCTATTTTTTTCCTTATAGTTTTTCAGTGCTTCCGTGCTACCTTCCTGTTTTAGTGATTTATATGCTTTCTTTTTGTCATTTATTGCTTTCTTTACAGTTCTGTGTATCCACATTGGTTTCTTTTTGTTCCTTAACCTTTTATTCCCATACGGTATGTACCTCTCACAATGAGATTTTAGGATGCTTTTAAAGATATCCCATTTTGTGGCTGTATTTTTATTTTTGAGGGCTTTATCCCAGTTAGTTAGGACTATGGCCTCTCTTAGTTGGCTAAATTTAGCTTTTTTGTAGTTTGGTATTTTTGTTCCTCCCTGTAGAAACGCTCTCTTGAATGATAATTGGAAGGTTATTACTTTGTGGTCACTATTTCCCAGGTGTCCCCCGACCTGCACATCTGTTGTTCTGTCAGGCCTATTGGTTAATACTAAGTCCAGTATGGCCGTCCCTCTAGTCGGGTCCTGAACCAGTTGGAAGAGGTAATTGTCTTTGGTTATTGCCAAGAACCTGTTTCCTTTATGAGATGTACAGGTGTCAGTTTCCCAGTCTATATCTGGGTAGTTGAAGTCCCCCATAATAACCACCTCATTATGATTTGCCGCCTCGTCTGTCTCGCTTAGTAGTAGATTTTCTGTGGACTCTGGTATATTTGGTGGTTTATAGTAAACTCCTATTAGTAATTTATTATTGTTTTTAGCCCCATGTATCTCTACCCACAGTGACTCCACATGTTCATGTCCCTCACTTATATCTTCTCGGAGTGTGGGCTTTAGACCGGACTTTACATAAAGGCAGACCCCCCCCCCTCTCCGGTTATGACGATCCTTTCTAAACAGACTGTAATCCTGTACATTAACCGCCCAGTCATAGCTATCATCCAGCCATGTCTCAGTTATTCCCACTGTCATAGCTATCATCCAGCCATGTCTCAGTTATTCCCACTGTCATAGCTATCATCCAGCCATGTCTCAGTTATTCCCACTGTCATAGCTATCATCCAGCCATGTCTCAGTTATTCCCACTGTCATAGCTATCATCCAGCCGTGTCTCAGTTATTCCCACTGTCATAGCTATCATCCAGCCATGTCTCAGTTATTCCCACTGTCATAGCTATCATCCAGCCATGTCTCAGTTATTCCCACTGTCATAGCTATCATCCAGCCGTGTCTCAGTTATTCCCACTGTCATAGCTATCATCCAGCCGTGTCTCAGTTATTCCCACTGTCATAGCTATCATCCAGCCGTGTCTCAGTTATTCCCACTGTCATAGCTATCATCCAGCCGTGTCTCAGTTATTCCCACTGTCATAGCTATCATCCAGCCGTGTCTCAGTTATTCCCAGTGTCATAGCTATCATCCAGCCATGTCTCAGTTATTTCCACTATCATAGCTATCATCCATCCGTGTCTCAGTTATTCCCACTGTCATAGCTATCATCCAGCCATGTCTCAGTTATTCCCACTGTCATAGCTATCATCCAGCCATGTCTCAGTTATTCCCACTGTCATAGCTATCATCCAGCCGTGTCTCAGTTATTCCCACTATGTCATAGTCCTCCTCACACATCACTAATTCCAGTTCACCAGTTTTATTAGTCAGGCTTCTGGCATTAGTATACATACATGTGAGAGGCTTATGTATATTTTTTAGCCTACACCTTTCCTTCTGAACTGT
Organism: Bufo gargarizans; assembly: GCF_014858855.1. NCBI lineage: Eukaryota > Metazoa > Chordata > Amphibia > Anura > Bufonidae > Bufo > Bufo gargarizans. The sequence continues at coordinate 466,865,314 of NC_058084.1, forward strand.
TCTAGTCCCTCCTTCCATTCCTCCCCAGTCCCACTCACTTGCCCCCGGTCTCTATCTGCACTATCTTCCCCTCCTATAACATAATTACCCCCCCCAGTCCCTAGTTTAAACACTCCTCCAACCTTCTAGCCATCTTCTCCCCAGCACAGCTGCCCCTTCCCCATTGAGGTGCAGCCCGTCCCTACGATAGAGCCTGTAGCCGATAGAGAAGTTCGCCCAGTTCTCCAGGAACCCAAACCCCTCCTTCCTACACCAGTTCTGGAGCCACTTGTTAATGTCCCTAATCTCCCACTGCCTTTCTTGTGTGGCCCGTGGTACAGGTAGTATTTCGGAAAATACTACCTTTGAGGTCCTTGCCCTAAGCTTTTGACCTAAATCCCTGAAATCATTTTTAAGGACTCTCCACCTACCACTAACTGTGTCATTGGTTCCGATATGGACCATGACCGCTGGATCTTCTCCAGCCCCTCCCAGTAATCTGTCAACCCGATCCGCGATGTGTCGAACTCTAGCGCCAGGAAGACAGCGCACTATTAGCGATTAGCTATCTTTAGCACTCAAGCTGTTATGAAACTACAACTCCCAGCATGCAAACTTGCTGCTCTTAAAACTCCCACAGAAGTAAATTGATCATGATGGGAGTGGTAGTTTCACAACAGCTGGAGTGCCAGAGGTTGCTGACCCCTTCTCCATACTGATTGGACTTGACTCCGCCATAGGCCGGTAAGTCTTACCTCTATTGTGGGTAAACTGAGTGAAGGTTTTCTAAGAGATGCTATCCTGGAGAATCTCAGTGATAATCAGTGTATAACGCTGTACCAGCGGCGTCATGTGGGATCGGTCCTGTCAGACTCATCTAATCAATCTCTAAGAGAAGGTAAGGGAGGATGGGGGTCGTGGATGTTGTATGGTTTTGCTAAATCATTTGATACTGTGCCGCATAAAAAGTTAGTATAAAAGGTTAGAAATGAGCGAATTTCATATTTTGAAATTTGTTGATGCTTCATTTGGTGGTAAAATCAGAATTGCGTTGTGGATTCCGTTACCACGGACCATAACGCAATTCTATGACTGAATGTCTTTAGAGGCATTACATTATTCATTCCGTCATAATAGAAGTCTATGGGCTGCAAAATGGATCCGTCCCGTTTCTGTTATGCAGGGGAGTCTTCTCCTGCCTTTAAAGGCATTCCGTTTTGCATTCTGTCATAGAATTGCGCTATGGTCCGTGGTAACGGAATCCATAACGCAATTCTGCTTTTACCACCAAAAAAAGCATGAACGAATTTCATAACATGAAATTTGCTCATCTCTAGTGAGAATTCCTGGAATTTAGAGAAAATGTCTGTATGTGGGTAAGTAACTGGCTTAGGCTACATGCGACCGAATGTGTTTTGCAGTTCGCAAATTGAGGATCCGCAAAAAAAACGGATGACATCGATATGCCATTTTTTGGGGGGGGCAAGTCCATTGTAACAATGCCTAAAACGGACAAGAATAGGACATGTTTTATTTTTTTCCCGAGGCTGAGTAGGTAACACTACACCAGTAGCAAAAGTGCATTCTGGGTAGTGTTATGACATCACACCCTTATCAATGTACACGCCTATCCGACAATGATTGAAAAGTTCCAAACTAGGAAGGTATGTTCATCAAAGAACCACAAAAAGGGAAAACAGAGAAAGAAAGAGAGATCTCTAGAGAAGGATTTGGATTATCAGAAAAACTTTTGAGATCTGACTTCCCGAGATGCTGCACATCACTTGACCCTTGGGTAACGTATATTTTTGTTTTATGTAGTATTAATATAAATTAATTGGTGTCACGGCACGCGGCATGCGGTTGTCAGCGGTTTTGGTTTGGTTGTCAATCACAGGTGAGGGCTGTGGTAGTTGCCTCACTTGTGGTTGCCGCTGGCAACAGTATGTATGTGGCAGCATAGCAGTCTGAGCTGTGTCGTGGCAGCTTGCTATGTTGTGCATGCGGTTGCGTGTGATATGTGTGTATGTGTGCACTTGTTTTTATGTTATTGTGTGCACTTCCCCTTTAAGTGGTGTTTTCACTTCCCTGGTGGTGGAAGGGTTAACTCCCTTTCTGTGTGTGTGAGACACTGGGTGTGTCTGTGTGGGTGTGTCCTCTTAGGCCTATAAAGCCTCTGTGTTTGGCATGTCTCAGTGGGTTGCTTCAGCCATGCTTAGCTGGAGCAGCCTCCTGTGTATTCCATCTGCCAGTGGGGGCCACCCTTGTGGTCATAAACAAACTGTGACTCTTAGGTTTATGTTGATGTCCACTTGATGTTTTTCTTTGTTATGTTATGCACCTATGGATCTGGGTTCCTGTGTGTTTGTGTGTGTGCTGTGTCCATTTGTGTTTGGGTGTGGACACTTGCTGTATTGCACGGGATCCAGTCTGTGTGTCTGTGGCAGGTAGGTGTGGAAGTGCTTTTCAGCCTCCTGCCATATCCATAGGCTGTTTATGTTCTTTTCCCTGCAGCTTGGCCAGTGAGACTCCTGTTCATTCGTGTCCAGAAGGAACAGGTCGTCTTACCCTGCTCCTTGTATCAGGGCAATCCTGAGGGCTAGCAGGGACCCCAAGGCATCCGGTGTATGAGCCCTCCTACCTTCAGGGTTGACTCATATGGTTAGGAGTCAGGGTCAGTTTAGGGACGCGATAGGAGGTGACCTGCTCCCTAATACTGTCGTCCTGGTCAAGCAGCGCGTAACATCTTCTGGCACCGCACGGCTGAGGGTTTTCCCCATCCTCAGCCGTGACAATTGGCTTGATAATTAGCCAAATCCTGCTTATTGCGGACGTATAGTGTTAGTACTAGGTCAGTATCGGCGGCATTTAGTGAAAATGCATATCATTGAATACAAGATCTGATATTGATAACAAGAGAGCTTCTCTGTCGGGAATCTTTATATTCCTTAGTTTTATATAAAGCCGATAATTTATACGTTTTACTGTAGTACTACTTATACAATCCAAGATTGGTCATCATTTTGGGCAGAGCAAGGGCTTGTACCCGTCATTTTCTTGATTGTGTTTCTGTGCATAATCAATTGATTTTATATCTCTCATAATTTTAAGCAGAATTGCATAATATTCTTGTGTTGGTTGAATAGTGTTTTGTTGGCACTATCTAGTGGCGAATTTTAGGTACTGCATCTCATTGTGTATCATTTAAATTTACATTGATAAATTTATTGTATTTTAAATTATTGTATAAATTTATTTATAATTTTGCATTGACACTTGTACCCTGTTCTTACTGATTGCACAAAATAATTAGGTTCTCGATTGAACTCCTTTAGAGGTGTCTATGTCCATCTTGCGGATCTGTATCATTTGAATAATTTTTCTTTTGATCCATATTATACATACACTACGTGCAGAATTATTAGGCAAATGAGTATTTTGACCACATCATCCTCTTTATGCATGTTGTCTTACTCCAAGCTGTATAGGCTCGAAAGCCTACTACCAATTAAGCATATTAGGTGATGTGCATCTCTGTAATGAGAAGGGGTGTGGTCTAATGACATCAACACCCTATATCAGGTGTGCATAATTATTAGGCAACTTCCTTTACTTTGGCAAAATGGGTCAAAAGAAGTACTTGACAGGCTCAGAAAAGTCAAAAATAGTGAGATATCTTGCAGAGGGATGCAGCACTCTTAAAATTGCAAAGCTTCTGAAGCGTGATCATCGAACAATCAAGCGTTTCATTCAAAATAGTCAACAGGGTCGCAAGAAGCGTGTGGAAAAACCAAGGCGCAAAATAACTGCCCATGAACTGAGAAAAGTCAAGCGTGCAGCTGCCAAGATGCCACTTGCCACCAGTTTGGCCATATTTCAGAGCTGCCACATCACTGGAGTGCCCAAAAGCACAAGGTGTGCAATACTCAGAGACATGGCCAAGGTAAGAAAGGCTGAAAGACGACCACCACTGAACAAGACACACAAGCTGAAACGTCAAGACTGGGCCAAGAAATATCTCAAGACTGATTTTTCTAAGGTTTTATGGACTGATGAAATGAGAGTGAGTCTTGATGGGCCAGATGGCTGGATTGGTAAAGGGCAGAGAGCTCCAGTCCGACTCAGACGCCAGCAAGGTGGAGGTGGAGTACTGGTTTGGGCTGGTATCATCAAAGATGAGCTTGTGGGGCCTTTTTGGGTTGAGGATGGAGTCAAGCTCAACTCCCAGTCCTACTGCCAGTTTCTGGAAGACACCTTCTTCAAGCAGTGGTACAGGAAGAAGTCTGCAAGGTAAGAAAAACATGATTTTCATGCAGGACAATGCTCCATCACACGCGTCCAAGTACTCCACAACGTGGCTGGCAAGAAAGGGTATAAAAGAAGAAAATCTAATGACATGGCCTCCTTGTTCACCTGATCTGAACCCCATTGAGAACCTGTGGTCCATCATCAAATGTGAGATTTACAAGGAGGGAAAACAGTACACCTCTCTGAACAGTGTCTGGGAGGCTGTGGTTGCTGCTGCACGCAATGTTGATGGTGAACAGATCAAAACACTGACAGAATCCATGGATGGCCGGCTTTTGAGTGTCCTTGCAAAGAAAGGTGGCTATATTGGTCACTGATTTGTTTTTGTTTTGTTTTTGAATGTCAGAAATGTATATTTGTGAATGTTGAGATGTTATATTGGTTTCACTGGTAAAAATAAATAATTGAAATGGGTATATATTTGTTTTTTGTTAAGTTGCCTAATAATTATGTACAGTAATAGTCACCTGCACACACAGATATCCCCCTAAAATAGCTAAAACTAAAAACAAACTAAAAACTACTTCCAAAAATATTCAGCTTTGATATTAATGAGTTTTTTGGGTTCATTGAGAACATGGTTGTTGTTCAATAATAAAATTAATCCTCAAAAATACAACTTGCCTAATAATTCTGCACTCCCTGTATATATATACCGTATTTTTCGCTTTATAAGACGCACTTTTTTCCCCCCAAAAGTGGGGGGAAAATGGCCGTGTGTCTTATAAAGCGAATACTTCGCTGGCCGCTATGCTGCACAGCGCGGCCAGCGAAGTATCAGTGACAGTGTGGAGGGAGGAGGCGGGGCCCGGTGCAGTGACTCTACTCTAATACACCGGGCCCCGCAACTGTTAAACATTCAATCTGATCTATATCTAATAGTATATGCTCTGTACGGCTCTTACTGTAGTACCGTAAGTATAGCGCAGACCGGCATCTCCCTCAGTCATGCGCCGCTTGCCGCACCTCCTTCCTCATGCGCCGTCTGCTCCAGCTCCCTCTGTCATGCGCCGCCTGCCCCAGCTCCCTCTGTCATGTGCCGCCTGCCTGTTCATTCATAAAGTGAGATAAGCAGGCAGGCGGCGCATGAGGAGGGAGCTGGGGCAGGCGGCGCATGACAGAGGGAGCTGGAGCAGACGGCGCATGAGGAGGGAGCTGCGGCAGGTGGCGCATGACCGATGGAGATGCCGGTCTGCGCTATACTTACGGTACTACATTAAGAGCCGTACAGAGCATATACTATTAGATATAGATCAGATTGAATGTTTAACAGTTGCGGGGCCCGGTGTATTAGAGTAGAGTCACTGCACCGGGCCCCGCCATGAGTGTCTCCGCCTCCTCCCTCCACACTGATGCATCTGATGGGGGATCTGTAGATGACACTTAGGGGGATCTGTGGATGACATAAGTGTCATCCACAGAGCCCCATAAGTGTTATCCACAGATCCCCCCTCAGTGTCATTCACAGATCCCCCCTCAGTGTCATGCACAGATCCCCCCTCAGTGTAATCTACAGATCCCCCATAACAGTGCGTCATCCACAGATCCCCCCATAACAGTGCGTCATCCACAGATCCCCCATAACAGTGCGTCATCCACAGATCCCCATAACAGTGTCATCCACAGATCCCCCCATAACAGTGTGTCATCCACAGATCCCCCCATAACAGTGTCATCCACAGATCCCCATAACAGTGTGTCATCCGCAGATCCCCCATAACAGTGTGTCATCCACAGATCCCCCATAACAGTGTCATCCACAGATCCCCATAACAGTGTGTCATCCGCAGATCCTCCATAACAGTGTCATCCACAGATCCCCCCATAACAGTGTCATCCACAGATCCCCATAACAGTGTGTCATCCGCAGATCCTCCATAACAGTGTCATCCACAGATCCCCCATAACAGTGTGTCATCCGCAGATCCCCCCATAACAGTGTCATCCACAGATCCCCCATAACAGTGTGTCATCCGCAGATCCCCCATAACAGTGTGTCATCCGCAGATCCCCCATAACAGTGCGTCATCCACAGATCCCCCCATAACAGTGTCATCCACAGATCCCCATAACAGTGCGTCATCCCCAGATCCCCATAACAGTACATCATCCACAGACCACCTTTAGTTCAAAAGCTACCAAAAGCACACCTTTTGGTTCAAAATATTTTTTTCTTATTTTCCTCCTCAAAAACCTAGGTGCGTCTTATCATCAGGTGCGTCTTATAAAGCGAAAAATACGGTAAATATATATAGCATTTGCTTTAGAACAGGGCTAGGCAACCTCCAACATTCCAGCTGTTGTGAAACTACAGCTACCAGCATTCATACTTCCTATTTCCGTCTCAGAACTCTTAGAAATGAATGAAGCATGCTGGGATTAGTAGTTTCACAACAGCTGAGTGCTGAAGGTTGCTGATCCCTGCACTAGACTATTGCGACCCCCAGTGTTTTTCCTCATATGTGTTTTGGGGTACCTCAGTCATAACCTATTGTTTCCTACATATTCCATGAGTAATTACATTTTTCATATCCATGACCACAATCTCCCAGCAGTAGTGACAGATTCTAGTACCCGTGAGCTCAGTTCTCGCTACCCCCTCATATGTTCGAAAAGATCTAGGCATCATCTATCATAGTGACATAGGACTGGCTGAGACACCCCTTGCATGAAGTCACTGTTACCCTCAGACTCCCCCTGGCACCTTCCAGATCATGAAGAGGGCAATGGCAATACGCTCGGTCCACCACACCACCTACCATACCAGAACTACCCTCCTAATCCCATAGAAATAAACACGCAACACCACTGCCTGGATTTAATCGGCCACAGCAGCCGTTTATTAAATAAATACATAACATCATTAACATATAAATTAACCCAGGACGAGGGGAGGTCCTAGAAGCCCCAATAACCTCATAACACCACTAAAACCTGCGTCTCCATCTTGCCCCCAGCCGTTGAACCCAGCTCGGAGGCAGCAACTGATGGACGCGTAGTTATTTACTACCAGCTCCTCAATGAGAGTCCAGCCCCTCCCGCGGGGCCCTCCCATCCTCAGATACCACCATCTTCTTCCACTTCAAGGACCTCCCCCGCCTCCACGACTGCCGCGACAAAATAACAAAGGAAACCAACCCAGACCCCCCCCATACCCTATCACCAAAGGGCCGGGAGGGTGGGCGTTCGCTTGCCCTGGCCGCACTGTCCTCTCTCTCCCGCCTCTTCCCCTCGCAAGCGCTAGCCACGCCCCCACCCCCTCCCGCTCCCCTGACAACTCGCGCCTAACTGACCCAGTCTCCCACTTAACCCTTACCTCACCTGTCCTTTCGCTGCCATCACCTCTTCATGAACGGCCTCCCCCACCGCTGCGCTCCTCGTCCGGCCTGACTTGAAGAGGGCAATGGCAATACGCTCGGTCCACCACACCACCTACCATACCAGAACTACCCTCCTAATCCCATAGAAATAAACACGCAACACCACTGCCTGGATTTAATCGGCCACAGCAGCCGTTTATTAAATAAATACATAACATCATTAACATATAAATTAACCCAGGACGAGGGGAGGTCCTAGAAGCCCCAATAACCTCATAACACCACTAAAACCTGCGTCTCCATCTTGCCCCCAGCCGTTGAACCCAGCTCGGAGGCAGCAACTGATGGACGCGTAGTTATTTACTACCAGCTCCTCAATGAGAGTCCAGCCCCTCCCGCGGGGCCCTCCCATCCTCAGATACCACCATCTTCTTCCACTTCAAGGACCTCCCCCGCCTCCACGAACGCGCAGCTTGACCTCCTCAAGCCTGCGCGTCCCTCCACATCCCCAACGCCGTTTCCACACCACTCTGGAGCCCCAGAGACCACAAATCTGTTCCCACCGCATTCAAATGGACCCCATCCGCTCTCCAAAAAGCCCCTTCACCCTTCTCCAGCTCCACATGTCGCACCACCACCGCCCCATTCTTTGCCATAAAACGACCCACCGCCCTGTTCACCTTTATCCGGGCCTTGTTAATGCTGTCCACCGACCGTGCCCCCCTCCAAACCGACCGCGGAACAATGTCCGACCAAACCGTCACTATACCTGGAAACAGCGCCCAAATCCTCAACAAATCAAACTTGACGTCCCTAATCAATTCCCTAAACGGCCTCCTACCCAGATCGTTGCCACCTACATGAAGCACCAACACATCCGGAGGGCGATCCAACCGCGCAAAGCGATGAACCTCCCGCAACACTCCCCCCCACAACATCCCCCGAACCCCCAACCACCGGACCGTGGCTACCTCCGGACTAAAACCCAACTGGCGCCCGCACGGCCGCACATCCGCTCTAACCGCCCCCCAAAAAACATAGGAGTGACCCAAGATCCACACCAAGGCCGCCGCAACACCTGCGAACAACAAAAGAAAAAATTAATTCACACCAACCCACTCCCCCTTACAAAAACCCCAACCGAACATACGATTTAAACCGCGCCGACTCCCAACGCCCAATTCTCCTAATCCCCTCCGCACTGACCCCCAACCTAGCCGCCTCCGTCGCGGCCCCAATCCGAAACGAATGCCCAGCATATCCTTCCGCCGGCACGCCCAATCCTCTCAAACATTTCTTAAACACTGCCAGAAACTGAAATCTGGACAAAAAGGAACCATCCTCATGCCGAAGAAATGGCAGCGCATCCTTGGTAATCCCCGCGCCGTAAGCGCCCGCACACCGCACCGGGCACATACCACAACCCGGGACCGCAAACAACACAAACTGCCGCCCCCTGCCCTCCTGATCCGTTTTGGACCGTCGAATCCGAACCACAACCCTGTCCACCGCTAACTCAACATCATCACACCGCAAACCCCCCGCTCTCCGAACACTGCCACTCACCAACTCCCCTAATCTAAACGCTCCAAAGAACGCTAATGCAAAAGCCGCCCTGAACAACCCCAGCTCCCAACCAGACTTACAAATGATACTTAACTGCACGCCCACCCGCAACAGCAACTCAAAAGACACCGGCTTCCTCTGATCCGGCACCTTGGGCTCCCCCCTGCGCCAACCCTTCAACACCTGCCGCACCAGGAAACCCTTCGTCAAATCAGGCTGCCGCCTCAACCTAAACCCAAAAGCTACCCCTGCCATAAAACGACTCACTTTGGACACTGTCCACCCCTCCCTCTTCAAACAACCCAGCAACTCCAACAGCCTAACCTTCCCGCCCCCAACACCCGTCCCCCTGGCATCATTCCAACACTCCCAGGTCGTCCACGCCTTACCATACTCCTTCCAAGTACCCGGACTCAGCGAATCCCTCAACAACCCCATCACTTCTCCTCCAGGATCCCCCAGAGCCACGGCGGACACTCCAGACCCTCCTCCTCCGCTTCTGGCGCTAGAAGCCGGAACCGCTCCCACTGCGAACGAGAAAGAGAATCCGCCACTGAATTAGACACACCAGCAACATGCTCCGCCACAACCCAAACATTAATCGACAAACAACGCAACACCAAAAACTGCAACAGCCGAACCACTGGCGGGGAAGACGCTGACAAACTGTTAATAGCCTGTACCACCCCAAGGTTGTCACAATGAAACCGGACCTTCCGATTCCCAAATCTCTCACCCCACAACACTACCGCCATAACAATCGGAAACAGCTCCAACAACGCCAGATTCCTCACCCATCCTCGGGTCACCCATGCCTCCGGCCACCTGCCCGCACACCATTGTCCCTGGCAATAAGCCCCAAACCCCACCCCCCCCGACGCATCCGTATACAATTCGAAATCCACGGAATCACACAACCCCCCCATAACCAGCGTCCGCCCATTATACTGCCCCAAAAATTCCGCCCACACCCTCAAATCCCCCTTTAACTCCTTGCCCAACCGTATGAAGTGATGAGGCGCCGACACCCCCCCCGTAGCCGCCGACAACCGCCTGCAAAAAATCCTCCCCATCGGCATAATCTGACAAGCAAAGTTGAGCTTCCCTAACAACGACTGCAAATCCCGCAACCTGATCTTCTCTTTCCCTATGGCCCGCTCAATACCGCAGCGCAAATCCAGTAACTTATCCTCAGGCAGCCTACACTCCATCCGCTCCGTATCTATGACAATCCCCAAAAAACATAACTCCGTCACCGGACCCACCGTCTTCTCCCGCGCTAACGGCACCCCAAAACGCTCAAAAACCGATTGCAACGTGTGCAACAACAAGGAACACACCCGCGAATCCGCCGGCCCCAAACACAAGAAGTCGTCCAGGTAATGTATCACAGACTTACAACCCGACACTTCGATCACCACCCACTCCAAAAACGAGCTAAAAGTCTCAAAGTACGCGCACGAGAGAGAGCACCCCATAGGCAAACACCGATCAACAAAATACGCCCCCTCCCAAAAACAGCCCAACAACCCCATGCTCTCCACGTGAACCGGAAGCAGACGAAAAGCCGCCTCAACGTCAACCTTTGCCAACAGCGCCCCCCGCCCCCACCTCCTCACCCACCTCACAGCCGCGTCAAAGGAAGTATAAACCACCGAGCAAATCTCAGGATCAATACCGTCATTGACCGACGCACCCTTGGGGTAAGACAAATGATGAATGAGCCGAAACTTATTCGGCTCCTTCTTCGGCACCACCCCCAAAGGAGACACCTTCAGATTCGGGAGCGGTGGCTCCCTAAACGGACCCGCCATCCGCCCCAGCTCAACCTCTCTCCGCAACTTGTCCCCAACCACTCCCCCATGCTCAAGCGCAGACCTAAGGTTCTTGTGAACCACAGGCCCCGCCGCCACCACAGAGGGAATGCGAAAACCAAAACGAAAACCGTCCCCCAACAACCTAGCCGCTTCCCGATCCGGATATCTATCTAGAAACTCCTGCATCACGTCCACCCGCACCGGAGTCAGTCCCTTTTCCAGCCCCCTCACCCCCCCGCTGCCGTCCCCCCTTAAAGCAACGGCTCGCTCCATGGGGCCCACCGCACCCAGTGCATTCATGCTTGAATTTGCATTTTGCCCCAAACCTGCAGTTTCCCTCATTAAAGAGGAAACACAGCCCCTTTGCCGACGCAGCCGCCAACGCTCCTGGAGAAGACCCGCCCGGCTTCCCCCGAAAGGACTGCCCAGCCCTAGGCACCGCCGTCACCCTCAGCCACAGCCCGATGTCCTTGTGATCCCACCGGATATCAGGCCTAACCGCCTTACGCTGCCGGAACTGCTCATCATACCGGAGCCAGCCCACCCCACCGTAAACCCGATACGCTTCCCCTATGGCGTCCTGATAGCAAAACAGCGCCGAACAGCACTCCGGGGACCGTTCCCCAATGACACTAGCTAAAATGGCAAACGCCTGAAGCCAATTAGCAAATGTCCGCGGAATCAGCCGATGCCGCCGCTTCTCCTCCTCCTCCACCTTCTTACCCTCATCCTTCTTCCCCCTGTCCAAGTTAAACCGTTCCAACGGGAGCAGCGAAAAAATCTCCACATACTCCCCCTTCCATATCTTTTCCCGCACCTCCTGCTTCAAATGAGCCCCCAAAGGGCCCTCAAAGCACACATACACCTCGCCACGCGCCCTGTCATCCAACCTCTGCCCCTCCGCATCCCCCCCAACCTGCGTCTCCACCGACACTGACCCAGCCGCCCCCCCTGACGCCCCAGCCCCCAACCCCGGCAACACTCCCCAACCCTGCAATGGCGACCCCCCTCCGGACCCCAACCCAGACAACCATCCCGCCAGCCCCCCCAACAACTGCCCCAACCCCTTACCTAACTCACCCATGGCCGCCCCACCCCCAGCCCCCCCCACCGGGAAGCCCTGCGCTAAAATGGGTCCCCATGCAATCTCACCAGGCACCACGGGCGCTGTGACTCCCGCTGCCGCTGATCCAGACTCCCGCCGCACCGACACTTCACTGGCGTAGCTCCCAGACGTCGACGGCTGCTCCTCCTGGACCACCTGGACGACCCTCTGGACCACACTGGAAGGCCCCCGGGCCGGAACCGCGGCGTCCGTGTCGACGAGGGGACCCTCTACCTCACCGCCTCGATCTTCTCTGGGCCTGCACGGGGAATCCCCTCCATCCCATGCAGCCCGAAGCACCTGGAACTCATCCTGCCGCCGAGTGGACCGCCCGCTGTAAGAAGGCCCAGGCCGGACCACCGTTCCTGGTCCCGCATCCATGAAGACCGCCGCCGGGAGCGGGGGAGGGGGCGTCCCGCTCCTCTCAGGGCCCCGCCGTGTAGTGGGATTCCTCCCGCGGCGAGGGCGACTCACTGCAGGCCGAGCGGCCGCCCTCCGCCGCGGAGGGTCCGCAGAGGGGCTCCCGACTCGGCGCCGGGCCCGGGGGGTGCTTTCAGGGCTGAGGCGCGCCGGTGGGTGACCCCGCCGCGGCCGTGCCGCCCGTTCAAGAGGGGTAGCCACAGGAGCAGGCAAAACTCCGCACGCACCCACCTGCTCCTGCAGCCAGCCAGGCCCCCGCACCTCCGCCTCTCTCCTCAGCCACTCCAGCAGCTGCTCCACCGACATCCCCTGAGCCGACATCTTAACGCAGGTCCGCTCCGTTCGCTTGCCCTGGCCGCACTGTCCTCTCTCTCCCGCCTCTTCCCCTCGCAAGCGCTAGCCACGCCCCCACCCCCTCCCGCTCCCCTGACAACTCGCGCCTAACTGACCCAGTCTCCCACTTAACCCTTACCTCACCTGTCCTTTCGCTGCCATCACCTCTTCATGAACGGCCTCCCCCACCGCTGCGCTCCTCGTCCGGCCTGACTCAATTGTTCAGGTCCTGTTTCCAAGTTTCACGGTCTCATTAGATGGCTTTTTTTTGTGTCCAGGTCAAGCAGACCCTGATCTAAGCAAGATGTCTGTGGTATATGGAAGCCCTAAATTGGTGGTACATAGACAGGTAGATATCTCGGTAGATATTTGGCTGCACGGCTATCTTTAGTCCTCTGTGGTGGCCAATCTCCATCTGCAAGCCACATATGTACAGCTCCTTCCTGCACAGATTGCCTCCACAGAACCTGTTCTTCTCAGCTTCCCTCCATTCAGTCTCTGAGTTCACAAGAGCATTGCCCATTCTTTCTCGCTCGTATCATTGGGGGACACAGGACCGTGGGTATCGCTGCTGCTGCTACTAGGAGGCGACACTAGGCTTAAAAAAGTGATATGCTCTCTCCAGGCTGGAGGGGGTATAGCCGGCAGGGGAGGAGTTATCAGTTTTTAGCTTAGTGTCGTAGGAGGCAGACCTCCCCTCTTGCAGGGCGGCTTCCTTTTGTAACTTTTTCTATTTTAGGTATGGGAAACAGAGTCGCCTAGCCTCTCTGTCTACCCGGGGAGCAAGCCCGGTGTCGTTTTCCCTCACCGCCCGACCTCCACAAAGAGGAAAAGGTGGACCAGGGTAGCCTCGCTCCCCTGCTTCCTGCCAAAGGGGCACCTGGATCTGTGAAGAGCCTCCTGCGATTACAGACTCCAGCCACTTCCGTGCCAGCTGCTGAAGAGGTGACCCTGCTGGTCCATTAAGGGAGGATGAAGAGGATGAAGATGGGGTGAGTAATCGGGACTGAGTGAGTATTTTACCCACCCTTCTCCCTCCGGGTCTCATCCTCTCCACTGGACCACAGGGGGGTACTTTCCCCCCTCCCCCTGCTTAATGCGTCATGGGGAAGCACTTAGGGAGGCTCACGCTCTTCACTCGAGCCACCATTATCAAGGCCGGCCACCTCACTTGCAGTGTCCCAGGGGGTCAGTAGTGTATGCTGGGCTTTGTAGTGCAGATTGACCACTAACCTGGGATCCACTGTCGTCTTCAATTGGGGCAAATACTGGAACAGGCAGGTATTTAACAGTTCGTGACGCCAGTGTCAATTAAACGGTGACACGCCGTGTAAAGTATGGTGGAAGAATGAAGCAAGCACAGGATAGCCAACAAAAACTGGAACTTTTACTGAATATCAGTCAGGATAATACACGGACACTGGTAGTGCACAGTTCCATAAAAGACGGTTGGTTTTAGAAGAATACAGATGGTTCTTGACATTACAGGAAGGCCGGTCTTAGCGATGAATTATACAGAGTGTTGATTACAGGAGATGCAGTACAGGCGGCTTGCACACTATTCCTGACTGGTCCTGCTACATGTGACTTTCCTCCAAGGTCTAATGCCCTTTATCTGGCGTACCCTTGAAGCTGTCCTTATCTAGTACCTCCTCTGTTATCTTGAGTACCTCTCGCTTTATCTGATCGGCCTCTGTGGTAATCTGTGTCTTGGCTTGTGGCTCACTTATGCTACTTCAGCTGAACGGATGATGACTCAGGAGGGGAACCTTTTCCTTGGATCCGGAACCCGGTTACAGGGCCTTTACTACCCTCTCCTAGCCGGCAGGCTTCAGGCCTGCTATGCTCTCACAGGCCCACAGTCTGGCCTTCTCTCAGACACAGGATCATTTCTGACCTCTGCTCCCACTGTCTGTCTCCAGCTATTACTTCCTGACTGGGCCTTATATAACCTAGGGTTCCCTAGCTCCCTCTAGTGACTCAGAGCTGGAACTACACCCTAGCCGGCCTGCAAATGCACGTTTCACAGTAACAGGAAAATACATAGCATGACATTATAAGATATTCTATACCAACCTCCCCAAAAATACAGGGGAAACGACAGTACCCAAGTGACCCTTCAGTAGTGACGGGGTATTACTCTCCCGTACACTACATACCCCGCTGCTTTAAGCTGAGTACGACCTCGTACTCCATCAGGGCCCGCCCAACTGGAATCATGACCTGAAATAGAGAAAGACACATGCATGCATACATATATGTCATTTACACTCTTATCAGACCCAATTGGCAAAGGTGAAGTGCGGTGACAAGGGGCGTCGTTCTCTTTTTCACAGGATAGTGAGTGGAACGGGGGCGCTGACCTGGCACAGCGGATGTTGAAAGAACCAGGATAGTCCATGACAATAAATAAGTCCATAATAAATTAACCTCTCAGAGGCTTGCGCATAGGAAGTCCATCTCTGGGCACATATACTTGAATAAGAAAACCGGTTATTGAACACTGTCAGCAGCACATATATAAAATGACAATACAGGACTCTGACAATACCAGGGCCATGTTATCCTGGCAAGTCCTGCTTACCCCTTAAAATATTGCTGACATAAAAATGTCTTTTCAACCTGAAATGGGGGTGAAAAGGGAAAAATAGTGCAAAATAAGGCACAACTGGGATTGTAGCAGCAAACCGGATGTCCCAACCAAAAACAAAGGCAGCTGGAAGCATTGATACACAGTGGCACATTATTTAACTAGGATGCCACCGGCCGTGGGTAACTGGCAGCGAGCTTCACCAGCTCTGCCAAATGGAGGGACAAACGGCCATTAAGGAGATGGACAAGAGGGCAGAAGTACTCACAGACGAGTATCACGTTCTTCCTCAGATGACGAGTCGACATAGGGAACCTGCAGCAGTTGTTCTGGTAAGGCCGGCCACATTTGAAAACCGTCACCTCTTACAATCTTCAGAGGGGGAGGCTTGTCCTTCACGGCCTCCATTTCCGCGTCGGTCCGGGGAAACGGGAACCACTGCACGCCTCCAGCGCAGCCAAGGTCCGCCACCCAGTACACCCGCTTGCGCAGGGCCTCTAGTTCCGCTTTAGTGCAGGTGGTCGGATCTACCGGAGGTCCAGGGGGTCCGGCCGCTGGGGTAACAATGGCAACTGCGGTTTGGCGCCGGGCCTCAGCCCATTCCTCTGCTCTCCGGCAGCTGTCCTGTCGCTCCTTCTCCTCCTCTCGTCTCACTGCATCCGGAGGGGGATACCGCTCCTCCAGCCCCTGCATCACGATGGGCTCCCAGAAAACGTCGGGGCTGAGGTAGGCCTGGTTCTGCAGATGGGTGGTCCGGGCCTTTTCCACATACGCTCTCTCTGTCTCAACTGGCTCTGACCTCTCTTTCCCATAGTCCCAGTTCTCAGCCGGCGCCTTCGGGCGAGTCACTGCGGTGACGTAGGGGCCCCTTAGACTTTCGGCAGGGGTGTATTCTATGATCTCCCCCATAGTCAGATTGTGGAGATGCTCTGGGAGGTAGTGCCGTTTTACCGATCGCCGGTTGACATAGAAGTCCCGGCCAGTCCCCAACTCCTGGATAAACCCATAGCCTTTCTCTTTATCAAAGGACACCACGATCCCGCGGCGCCTTTCTAGCTGGGGCTTACCCGGAAAGGAGTCTCCCTGTATGGACTTAGCCATCTCCTCAAACCGCTTCTTCCGGCTGGTGTTCTTTTTCGCCACCGCGGCTCTCAACTCCTCCATAATAGCCGGCCATTCTGCGTGCCGGCGACGGATCGGTGGGGACTCAGGTCGGGTGATGCTTAGGTCCATGGCCTGGGCCCAGGGGGTGGCCGTCCAGGCTAGAGGATCCCACGGCCCCAACTCCGGAAAGTCCGGTGGAGTGGCGCCCCACTCGCACGTGGTCTCAGCCTCTCTCTCTGCAGCGCACGCCATCTCTTCTCTTCCTGGTTGCTGCATCGACTCTGACTCCTCCCACACACTGGGCCAGTCTATCTCCATCTGAGCCCCGCCTCCCAGGCGTAACTCTTCAAAGTATTCAGCCGCGTCGTCACTCCTCAAGGTGGGTGGCGCTCCAGGGCAATCGTCTCCTCCTTCTTCTTGGAAGGTTTCGGCGCCAAATATTCGCGCCTCTGCACATCCTGATGGCGCAGTAAAAAGCCTCATGGCGCCGGCGGCCATTTTAAGTGTCCTGATGCTGCAATTCACTGACAGCAAGCAGGATGATGACAAGTCCAGTAAAACACAGTCCACAAATGCGATTTTCTCTCTGGGGGTAGCGCAACACAGTATAGCGTCTTTGATTCCTCCCAGGCACAATTGTAATCCGCAAGTTAGAAATAAAGGTTGCAGTCTTTGTAATACGGTGGTGGAATAGTTAAAGCCCACAGTTCACACTTCTCTGCACTGTAGAAGTATGCGGATCCTGTTCGTGACGCCAAAAAGAGCGATGCAGTGTCCCAGGGGGTCAGTAGTGTATGCTGGGCTTTGTAGTGCAGATTGACCACTAACCTGGGATCCACTGTCGTCTTCAATTGGGGCAAATACTGGAACAGGCAGGTATTTAACAGTTCGTGACGCCAGTGTCAATTAAACGGTGACACGCCGTGTAAAGCATGGTGGAAGAATGAAGCAAGCACAGGATAGCCAACAAAAACTGGAACTTTTACTGAATATCAGTCAGGATAATACACGGACACTGGTAGTGCACAGTTCCATAAAAGACGGTTGGTTTTAGAAGAATACAGATGGTTCTTGACATTACAGGAAGGCCGGTCTTAGCGATGAATTATACAGAGTGTTGATTACAGGAGATGCAGTACAGGCGGCTTGCACAATATTCCTGACTGGTCCTGCTACATGTGACTTCCTCTCCAAGGTCTAATGCCCTTTATCTGGCGTACCCTTGAAGCTGTCCTTATCTAGTACCTCCTCTGTTATCTTGAGTACCTCTCGCTTTATCTGATCGGCCTCTGTGGTAATCTGTGTCTTGGCTTGTGGCTCGCTTATGCTACTTCAGCTGAACGGATGATGACTCAGGAGGGGAACCTTTTCCTTGGATCCGGAACCCGGTTACAGGGCCTTTACTACCCTCTCCTAATCGACAGGCTTCAGGCCTGCTATGCTCTCACAGGCCCATAGCCTGGCCTTCTCTCAGACACAGGATCATTTCTGACCTCTGCTCCCACTGTCTGTCTCCAGCTATTACTTCCTGACTGGGCCTTATATAACCTAGGGTTCCCTAGCTCCCTCTAGTGACTCAGAGCTGGAACTACACCCTAGCCGGCCTGCAAATGCACGTTTCACAGTAACAGGAAAATACATAGCATGACATTATAAGATATTCTATACCAACCTCCCCAAAAATACAGGGGGAACGACAGTACCCAAGTGACCCTTCAGTAGTGACGGGGTATTACTCTCCCGTACACTACACACTACCTCTGGCCCCGGCTTCTTTTCGGACCTACCCACTATTCGGGTCGCGCCCGCCTCTGGCTCGTTTTTCGGGGCGCCAGGAAGCTCCCTCCATTCCACGGCTGACCAGAACTGCATCGCGGTCGGCCGCGGGTAGCTAATTTAGGCCGCGGCTTCTCCAGAAATGCAGGTTGCACGTCGCCGCCTACCTCTATGACACAGGGGGCGTGGCTAGGCTTCCCGTTTCGGCCCAGAGGGGAGGATCCTTTGATTCCCTGTGCGGATTCAGGCTCTCTCACCCGACTCACGCTGCTACTGGGACCTGTAGTTCCCTGCAAGCTGGTAGGACGATTGTACCCCTCTCCTGCCTTGAGTCCAGTATTGGGTTTGGTTGGCAGCCATGTCCGAGCCACCGGCCATTATTTATTATGCATGCACTAAATGCAAGATTAAGTCCCTCGCAGCCAGCCAGACTCTGTATGCTGATACTGCAGGCTATGCGCCAGACAGGTTCTGCCCCCCGACCCTATGCAACCACATGTCACCCTGACCGAGGGAAACCGGACTGGGTCCATGCCTTATCCCGGGCAGTGGAGGACCTCTCGAAAATATCCCAATATCTCTTCATGGGTCGTTTGGTTGATAAATCCCCACCTGTGCAGTCCGTACCTTCCTCGTGGCTGTCAACTTAGGGGCAGACCTTCACACAAGCAGCCCAGAGCAGGATATCATTCCTCCTGATGCTTCAGCATCTACACCCCCACCGGGGTCGTGCTCAGACGCATCCTCCTTTCCAGGGGAAGGTCTGTCCGAAGGGGAGATTGGGGACTCTGGCACTGATATGGATCTCTTAATATTGCTTCCATGGTGGACAGCCTAGTTACTGCTGTCCGTGACACCTTCAAGTTGCAGGATGACTTCCCCTCCATGAGCCACCAGGGAGTGTCTTTTTTCCGCTCCAGGTAGTCACCTAAAGCCTTACATGACGGCTTTTCGGTGGTCATTGCGAAGGCATGGGATCGTCCAGATCATCGCTTTACGGCTCGAACTGCGACTTAAAATTTGGGCAGCGGATTCACTATTTCTGAGGCTACGGGCAGTAAAAGTACACACCTCCCACACGGCAAATTCAAGCTTGTGTTTCACACTAGGATTTCAATACCCGGGCTCATATCTTTCGCCACTTCTTGGGAACACAGCTGGCGGCAGGATCCCCTCCCAAGGCCTCCATGCAAGACCAGCGGAAGAAGCCATTCTTAGGCCTCAACCAGCCCACGAGCACAGCTTGCTAGTCCATCGGCCAACAAGCAGTCCTCCCCATAAAAGAAGTGCCCCCACCCCCTTGATCAGGGGTAGTCTCCTTTTTCAGGAAATTTGGCGGGGCCACATCAAAGACGCATAGACGCTCGAGTGGTAAGCTCTGGTTACAAGATTGAGTTTGCTTCTCCTCCGGAACGGTTCTTTCTATCCCAGCCACCCAGAGACTCAGATCAGGCCGTTACTTTTTTTCCAAGCAATTCGGTCTCTCCTCGCTCGAGGTGTGATCTCCCCAGTTCCCCTGGAGGAACAGTTCACAGGGTTTTATTCAAACCCGTTTGTCGTCCCCAAGAAGGAAGGATACGTTCGACTGGATCTGGATCTCAAGCTGCTGAACAGGTTTCTCCGGGTTCAACATTTCAGAATAGAGTCCCTTTGCTCCGTTGTTGCTTCACTAGAGCAGGGAGAATTCCTCTTATCAATAGACATTCAGGACGCGTACCTACACGTACCTATTGCTCCGGCGCATCTGCGCTTCATCCACTTTGCGATAGGGCTCCACTACTACCAGTTCGTCGCCCTTTCCTTTCCCTATCTGGACAACATCTTGGTCAAGCAGCAACTTTCAGTCAAATCGAGGACAGTCTACGTATCACTCTGGATACCTTAGCATGCTTGGGCTGGCTGGTGAACTTCTAAAAGTCGCTCCTACATCCCACCAAGCGGATCACGTTTCTGGAGATGGTCCTCGACATGGACGTGGCATTAGTGCGCCTCCCTCTGGACAAGCGACTAGCCCTCCTGCGGTTGGTCCGGCTTCTCCTCCGGCACAGGTGCACATCAATCCGGTTTTGCATGAAGGTCTTGGGTACAAAGGTCGCTTCCTTCGAGGCAGTTTTGTTTGCACAATTTCACACCCATCCCCATCAACGGGTAACTGTCGTACTGGGACAAGTCACCAGAATCCTTAGACTGTCACATCGTCCTGGCCCCAAGGGTGCGTTCGGCACTCAGGTAATGGCTCTCGGCCCAAACTTTGGAGTAGGGGAAATCCTTTCTCCCGGTCTCATGGACGGTCAAAACAACCGATACCAGTCTTCAGGGTTGGGGCGGAGTCTTCCCACTCCGGACAGTCCAAGGTGTATGGTCGGAATCAAGACTGCCAATAAACATCCCGGAGCCCCGGGCCATTCATCTGTCCCTCCTCCATTGGACCCCTCCTGAGGGGCTGGCCGATTCGGATCCAGTCAGACAACGCTATGGCTGTGGCTTACATCAATCATCAAGGGGGAACCATTAGTCAAGCGGAGATGGAGGAATCTGCCAGAATCCTGCAGTGGGCGGAGACGCATGATTCAGCTCTATCGGCGGTCTAAATTCCGGGAGTGGAGAATTGGACGGTGGATTTCCTCAGTCGAACGACCGTAGACCTAGGAGGGTGGTCCCTACACCCGGAGGTGTTCGACTCCATTTGGGTCAACTGGAAGTGGACTTGATGGCATCCAAGCTCCCCGCCTTCTTCTCTCAGACAAGAGATCTCCGGGCGTGCGCCGTAGACGCACTGGTGGTGCTATGGGATGGGTTCTATCTACTGTACATCTTCCCTCCTATTCCCCTCCTGCCCCAAGTTCTGCGCAGGATCAGGATGGAGGGCATCTAGACGATTATCACCTATACGGATTGGCCCTGTCGCACGTAGTATGCCGATATCAACCTCCTTCTAGGAGACACGCCGTGGCCTCTTCCGCTCCGAGTCGATCTCTCTCAGGGACCTGTCTTCCACCAGCATTTAAGGTCGGTACATTTGACGAAGTGGCTGTGGAAACAGACATTCTAAAGCAGCGGAGTTTCCCTCACAATGTCATCCACACCATGATTAAGGCCAGAAAACCAGATTCATCCAAGATTATTATAGAACTTGGGGGTCCTTTCTGCGCTTCTGTGAGGAACGTGGTGCCTTCCACCACTACACTTTTCACTCCCACCATCCCTTCCTTTCTGCAATCAGGTCTGGATTTGGGTCTTGCTCTTAGTTCCTTAAAGGGACAGGTGTCGGCACTGTCAATTTTTTTCCAGCGTCATTTAGCAGAACAGGCCCCGGTCAAGACCTTTCTACTAGGGGTGGCTCACATTGTCCTTCCGTATCGCCCCCCCTTACCCTCTGGGGACTTAAACCTTGTACTTGGTTCCCTCCAATCGGCTCCTTTTGAGCCTCTGGACGCAGTTTCCCTCTGTATCCTTTCCTGGAAGTTTGCGTTCCTGGTGGTGATCACATCAATCAGGCGTGTTTCGCATTTGACGACGCTTTCTTGGAAGGAGCCCTTTAGTCTGCACCAAGATAAGGCAGTGCTCCGCCCGGTACCTCCTTTTCAGCCGAAGATAGTCTCTGCCTTCCATATCAACGAAGACATTGTTCTCCCTTCGTTCTGTCCCTCTCCCTCACATCCTAGAGAGCAAGCTCTCCATCAGTAGGATGTGGTTCGGGCTCTGAAGATTTACTTATCCATTTCTAGTTAGTTCCGCTGTACGGACTCTTTGTTGGTTATTCCTGAAGGTCCTCGCAAAGGCTTGGCAGCCTCCAAGGTGACGATTACCAGGTGGATTAGTTTGGCAATTGCTGAGGCATACCGTTCCCGGGGCAAGGCACATTCCCTCAGTATTATGGCCCACTCGACTAGGGCGGTGGGCGCTTCTTGGGCTCGTTTCTATCATGCTTCCACTTCACAGCTGTGTAAGGCAGCAACTTGGTCTTCCTTGTACATGTTCATAAGGTGCATACTTTTGCATCAGCAGATGCTGCTCTGGGCCGCAAAGTTTTGCATGCAGCAGTGTCTTAAACTTCCGCAAGGATGTTTTCCATTGGCGTGTGGTTCTTTCCTCCCCGTGGAGGAACATCCCACAGTCCTGTGGACCCCAATGATAAGAGTGAGAAACTAAGATTTAGTCTTACCGGTAAATGGTTTTCCAGGAGTCCGACATGACAGCACTCACTGGAGGATGTCCTATTGGATCTCTGTAGGGACAGGAAGTGTGAGAGGTTAAAAGGTCCCTCCCCACCCCTCCCACCAGTGTTTTTCCAAATTACTACACCAGATAGGATCCAAAGTTTTTATTTGAACTTCCATGTTAATCTCACATTGGAATATTATTATTTTTTTTATATATATATATGGATCCCGGCTATAACAAAAAGAAAGGGGGGGGGGGTATTAACGGGTGCTGTCATGTCGGACTCCTGGAAAACCATTTACCGGTAAGACTAAATCTTAGTTTCCAGGACGTCCCTCCATGACAGCGCCCACTGGAGAACTACCAGCTTAATACTTAGGGGGGGGACCACTACCTGAAGGACCTTACGACCAAACGCCAGGTCCTGGTTGGCAAGAGAATCTAGTCTATAATGTTTAACAAAAGGTAGAAAAACTGGACCATATAGCGGCCCTGCATATTTGTTCAACTGTAGCCTCCGCTTTTTCTGCCCACGAAGTCGCCACCGCTCTGGTGGAGTGGGCTTTTATGGATAAAGGGCAAGTAAGTCCTTTCAGCACCTAAGCCTCGCGAAACGAGTCTCTGATCCAACGGGCTAAAGTCTGTTTTGAGGCCTTGTTGCCTCTGTTCTTTCCTCCAAACAAGATAAAGAGGTTTTGTGATCTTCTCCAAGAAGCTGTTCTCTGTAAGTAGGCCAGCATTGATCTTCTTACATCTAAACAGTGACATTTTTCTTCCTGCGCATTTTTGGGGGAGGCACAAAAGGAAGGAAGTATTATTTCCTGACTTTTATGGAACAAGGATGGGTCTAATTTTAATATGACTAGGGATGAGCGAACTCGAACTGTATAGTTCGGGTTCGTACCGAATTTTGGGGTGTCCGTGACACGGACCCGAACCCGGACATTTTCGTAAAAGTCCGGGTTCGAGTTCGGTGTTCGTCGCTTTCTTGGCGCTTTTGTGACGCTTTCTTGGCGCTTTTTAAAAAGGCTGCAAAGCAGCCAATCAACAAGCGTCATACTACTTGCCCCAAGAGGCCGTCACAGCCATGCCTACTATTGGCATGGCTGTGATTGGCCAGAGCACCATGTGACCCAGCCTCTATTTAAGCTGGAGTCACATAGCGCCGCCCGTCACTCTGCTCTGATTAGCGTAGGGAGAGGTTGCGGCTGCGACAGTAGGGCGAGATTAGGCAGATTAACTCCTCCAAAAGACTTGATTAATTGATCGATCTGCAGCTGTGGGTCATTGAGCTGCTGATACTCAATTGCTCACTGTTTTTAGGCTGCCCAGACCGTTTGTCAGTCACATTTTTCTGGGGTGATCGGCGGCCATTTTGTGTCTTGTGCGGTGCTGCGACCAAGTGCATCCAAGCTGCGACCAAGTGCATTTAACCCTCAATGGTGTGGTTGTTTTTTGGCTAAAGCCTACATCAGGGTGAAGCTGTCACACCAAGTGCATTTAACCAGCAATAGTCTGTTAATTTTTTGGCCATATACTAAATCAGGGGCAAGCTGCGCCTGTCACCAAGTGCATTTAACCCTCAGTAGTGTGGTTGGTCAAGCTGTCACACCAAGTGCATTTAACCAGCAATAGTCTGTTCATTTTTTGGCCATATACTACATCAGGGGCAAGCTGCGCCCGTCACCAAGTGCATTTAACCCTCAGTAGTGTGGTTGGTCAAGCTATCACACCAAGTGCATTTAACCCTCAGTAGTGTGGTTGGTCAAGCTGTGACACCAAGTGCATTTAACCAGCAATAGTGTGGTTATTTTTTGGCCATATCCCAGTCTAATTCTGTCACTAAATCCATACCGGTCACCCAGCGCCTAAATACTAGGCCTCAAATTTATATCCCGCTAAATCTCTCGTTACCGCTGTCCTGTTGTGGCTGGGCAAGTTATTTAGTGTCTGTCAAAGCACATTTTTTGTTCTGGGTTGAAGTACAATTCCCAATTTAGCAATTTCATAATTTAGTGGTTTCTGCTATATCAGAGCTATTTGAAATCTATCCCTAAAAGGGTATATAATATTCAAGGTGCACATAGGGTCATTCAGAATAACTTCACACACACCCGCTACTGTGCATTTCCAAGTCTAATTCTGTCACTAAATCCATACCGGTCACCCAGCGCCTAAATACTAGGCCTCAAATTTATATCCCGCTGAATTTGAATACAATACATTGGGCCAAATAATATTTTTGTTGTTGTGGTGAACCATAACAATGAGAAAAACATCTAGTAAGGGACGCGGACGTGGACATGGTCGTGGTGGTGTTAGTGGACCCTCTGGTGCTGGGAGAGGACGTGGCCGTTCTGCCACATCCACACGTCCTAGTGTACCAACTACCTCAGGTCCCAGTAGCCGCCAGAATTTACAGCGATAAATGGTGGGGCCCAATGCCGTTCTAAGGATGGTAAGGCCTGAGCAGGTACAGGCATTAGTCAATTGGTTGGCCGACAGTGGATCCAGCACGTTCACATTATCTCCCACCCAGTCTTCTGCAGAAAGCGCACAGATGGCGCCTGAAAACCAACCCCATCAGTCTGTCACATCACCCCCATGCATACCAGGGAAACTGTCTCAGCCTCAAGTTATGCAGCAGTCTCTTATGCTGTTTGAAGACTCCGCTGGCAGGGTTTCCCAAGGGCATCCACCCAGCCCTTCCCCAGCGGTGGAAGACATAGAATGCACTGACGCACAACCACTTATGTTTCCTGATGATGAGGACATGGGAATACCACCTCAGCACGTCTCTGATGATGAAAAAACACAGGTGCCAACTGCTGCGTCTTTCTGCAGTGTGCAGACTGAACAGGAGGTCAGGGATCAAGACTGGGTGGAAGACGATGCAGGGGACGATGAGGTCCTAGACCCCACATGGAATGAAGGTCGTGCCACTGACTTTCACAGTTCGGAGGAAGAGGCAGTGGTGAGACCGAGCCAACAGCGTAGCAAAAGAGGGAGCAGTGGGCAAAAGCAGAACACCCGCCGCCAAGAGACTCCGCCTTCTACTGACCGCCGCCATCTGGGACCGAGCACCCCAAAGGCAGCTTCAAGGAGTTCCCTGGCATGGCACTTCTTCAAACAATGTGCTGACGACAAGACCCGAGTGGTTTGCACGCTGTGCCATCAGAGCCTGAAGCGAGGCATTAACGTTCTGAACCTGAGCACAACCTGCATGACCAGGCACCTGCATGCAAAGCATGAACTGCAGTGGAGTAAACACCTTAAAACCAAGGAAGTCACTCAGGCTCCCCCTGCTACCTCTTCTGCTGCTGCCGCCTCGGCCTCTTCCTCTGCCTCTGGAGGAACGTTGGCACCTGCCGCCCAGCAAACAGGGGATGTACCACCAACACCACCACCACCACCTCCGTCACCAAGCGTCTCAACCATGTCACACGGCAGCGTTCAGCTCTCCATCTCACAAACATTTGAGAGAAAGCGTAAATTCCCACCTAGCCACCCTCGATCCCTGGCCCTGAATGCCAGCATTTCTAAACTACTGGCCTATGAAATGCTGTCGTTTAGGCTGGTGGACACAGACAGCTTCAAACAGCTCATGTCGCTTGCTGTCCCACAGTATGTTGTTCCCAGCCGCCACTACTTCTCCAAGAGAGCCGTGCCTTCCCTGCACAACCAAGTATCCGATAAAATCAAGTGTGCACTGCGCAACGCCATCTATAGCAAGGTCCACCTAACCACAGATACGTGGACCAGTAAGCACGGCCAGGGATGCTATATCTCCCTAACTGCACACTGGGTAAATGTAGTGGCAGCTGGGCCCCAGGCGGAGAGCTGTTTGGCGCACGTCCTTCCGCCGCCAAGGATCGCAGGGCAACATTCTTTGCCTCCTGTTGCCACCTCCTCCTTCTCGGCTTCCTCCTCCTCTTCTTCCACCTGTTCATCCAGTCAGCCACACACCTTCACCGCCAACTTCAGCACAGCCCGGGGTAAACGTCAGCAGGCCATTCTGAAACTCATATGTTTGGGGGACAGGCCCCACACCGCACAGGAGTTGTGGCGGGGTATAGAACAACATACCGACGAGTGGTTGCTGCCGGTGAGCCTCAAGCCCGGCCTGGTGGTGTGTGATAATGGGCGAAATCTCGTTGCAGCTCTGGGACTAGCCAATTTGACGCACATCCCTTGCTTGGCGCATGTGCTGAATTTGGTGGTGCAGAAGTTCATTCACAACTACCCCGACATGTCAGAGCTGCTGCATAAAGTGCGGGCCGTCTGTTCGCGCTTCCGGCGTTCACATCCTGCTGCTGCTCGCCTGTCTGCGCTACAGCGTAACTTCGGCCTTCCCGCTCACCGCCTCATATGCGACGTGCCCACCAGGTGGAACTCCACCTTGCACATGCTGGACAGACTGTGCGAGCAGCAGCAGGCCATAGTGGAGTTTCAGCTGCAGCACGCACGGGTCAGTTGCACTACAGAACAGCACCACTTCACCACCAATGACTGGGCCTCCATGCGAGACCTGTGTGCCCTGTTGCGCTGTTTCGAGTACTCCACCAACATGGCCAGTGGCGATGACGCCGTTATCAGCGTTACAATACCACTTCTATGTCTCCTTGAGAAAACACTTAGGGCGATGATGGAAGAGGAGGTGGCCCAGGAGGAGGAGGAGGAGGAAGAGGGGTCATTTTTAGCACTTTCAGGCCAGTCTCTTCGAAGTGACTCAGAGGGAGGTTTTTGGCAACAGCAGAGGCCAGGTACAAATGTGGCCAGACAGGGCCCACTACTGGAGGACGAGGAGGACGAGGATGAGGAGGAGGTGGAGGAGGATGAGGATGAAGCATGGTCACAGCGGGGTGGCACCCAACGCAGCTCGGGTCCATCACTGGTGCGTGGCTGGGGGGAAAGGCAGGACGATGACGATACGCCTCCCACAGAGGACAGCTTGTCCTTACCTCTGGGCAGCCTGGCACACATGAGCGACTACATGCTGCAGTGCCTGCGCAACGACAGCAGAGTTGCCCACATTTTAACCTGTGCGGACTACTGGGTTGCCACCCTGCTGGATCCACGCTACAAAGACAATGTGCCCACCTTACTTCCTGCACTGGAGCGTGATAGGAAGATGCGCGAGTACAAGCGCACGTTGGTAGACGCGCTACTGAGAGCATTCCCAAATGTCACAGGGGAACAAGTGGAAGCCCAAGGCCAAGGCAGAGGAGGAGCAAGAGGTCGCCAAGGCAGCTGTGTCACGGCCAGCTCCTCTGAGGGCAGGGTTAGCATGGCAGAGATGTGGAAAACTTTTGTCAACACGCCACAGCTAACTGCACCACCACCTGATACGCAACGTGTTAGCAGGAGGCAACATTTCACTAACATGGTGGAACAGTACGTGTGCACACTCCTCCACGTACTGACTGATGGTTCGGCCCCATTCAACTTCTGGGTCTCTAAATTGTCCACGTGGCCAGAGCTAGCCTTTTATGCCTTGGAGGTGCTGGCCTGCCCGGCGGCCAGCGTTTTGTCTGAACGTGTATTCAGCACGGCAGGGGGCGTCATTACAGACAAAGGCAGCCGCCTGTCTACAGCCAATGTGGACAAGCTGACGTTCATAAAAATGAACCAGGCATGGATCCCACAGGACCTGTCCGTCCCTTGTCCAGATTAGACATTAACTACCTCCCCTTAACCATATATTATTGGACTCCAGGGCACTTCCTCATTCAATCCTATTTTTATTTTCATTTTACCATTATATTGGGAGGCTACCCAAAGTTGAATGAACCTCTCCTCTGTCTGGGTGCCGGGGCCTAAATATATGCCAATGGACTGTTCCAATGTTGGGTGACGTGAAGCCTGATTCTCTGCTATGACATGCAGACTAATTCTCTGCTGACATGAAGACAGATTCTCTGTTACGGGACCTCTCTCCTCTGCCTGGGTGCTGGGCCTAAATATCTGACAATGGACTGTTGCATTGGTGGCTGACGTGAAGCCTGATTCTCTGCTATGACATGCAGACTAATTCTCTGCTGACATGAAGCCAGATTGTCTGTTATGGGACCTCTCTCCTCTGCCTGGGTGATGGGCCTAAATTTATGAAAATGGACTCTTACAGTGGTGGGTGACGTGAAGCCTGATTCTCTGCTATGACATGAAGACTGATTCTCTGCTGACATGAAGCCAGATTGTCTGTTACGGGACCTCTCTCCTCTGCCTGGGTGCTGGGCCTAAATATCTGACAATGGACTGTTGCATTGGTGGCTGACGTGAAGCCTGATTCTCTGCTATGACATGCAGACTAATTCTCTGCTGACATGAAGCCAGATTGTCTGTTACGGGACCTCTCTCCTCTGCCTGGGTGCTAGGCCTAAATTTATGAAAATGGACTGTTGCAGTGGTGGGTGACGTGAAGCCTGATTCTCTGCTATGACATGAAGACTGATTCTCTGCTGACATGAAGCCAGATTGTCTGTTACGGGACCTCTCTCCTCTGCCTGGGTGCTGGGCCTAAATTTATGAAAATGGACTCTTACAGTGGTGGGTGACGTGAAGCCTGATTCTCTGCTATGACATGAAGACTGATTCTCTGCTGACATGAAGCCAGATTGTCTGTTACGGGACCTCTCTCCTCTGCCTGGGTGCTGGGCCTAAATTTATGAAAATTGACTCTTACAGTGGTGGGTGACGTGAAGCCTGATTCTCTGCTATGACATGAAGACTGATTCTCTGCTATGACATGAAGACTGATTCTCTGCTGACATGAAGCCAGATTGTCTGTTACGGGACCTCTCTCCTCTGCCTGGGTGCTGGGCCTAAATTTATGACAATGGACTGTTGCAGTGGTGGCTGACGTGAAGCCTGATTTTCTGCTATGACATGCAGACTGATTCTCTGCTGACATGAAGCCAGATCCTCTGTTACGGGACCTCTCTCCTCTGCCTGGGTGCTGGGCCTAAATTTATGAAAATGGACTGTTGCAGTGGTGGCTGATGTGAAGCCTGATTTTCTGCTATGACATGCAGACTGATTCTCTGCTGACATGAAGCCAGATCCTCTGTTACGGGACCTCTCTCCTCTGCCTGGGTGCTGGGCCTAAATATCTGACAATGGACTGTTGCATTGGTGGCTGACGTGAAGCCTGATTCTCTGCTATGACATGCAGACTAATTCTCTGCTGACATGAAGCCAGATTGTCTGTTACGGGACCTCTCTCCTCTGCCAGGGTGCTGGGCCTAAATTTATGAAAATGGACTGTTGCAGTGGTGGGTGACGTGAAGCCTGATTCTCTGCTATGACATGAAGACTGATTCTCTGCTGACATGAAGCCAGATTGTCTGTTACGGGACCTCTCTCCTCTGCCTGGGTGCTGGGCCTAAATTTATGAAAATGGACTGTTGCAGTGGTGGGTGACGTGAAGCCTGATTCTCTGCTATGATATGAAGACTGATTCTCTGCTGACATGAAGCCAGATCCTCTGTTACGGGACCTCTCTCCTCTGCCTGGGTGCTGGGCCTAAATATCTGACAATGGACTGTTGCATTGGTGGCTGACGTGAAGCCTGATTCTCTGCTATGACATGCAGACTAATTCTCTGCTGACATGAAGCCAGATTGTCTGTTACGGGACCTCTCTCCTCTGCCAGGGTGCTGGGCCTAAATTTATGAAAATGGACTGTTGCAGTGGTGGGTGACGTGAAGCCTGATTCTCTGCTATGACATGAAGACTGATTCTCTGCTGACATGAAGCCAGATTGTCTGTTACGGGACCTCTCTCCTCTGCCTGGGTGCTGGGCCTAAATTTATGAAAATGGACTGTTGCAGTGGTGGGTGACGTGAAGCCTGATTCTCTGCTATGATATGAAGACTGATTCTCTGCTGACATGAAGCCAGATCCTCTGTTACGGGACCTCTCTCCTCTGCCAGGGTGCTGGGCCTAAATTTATGAAAATGGACTGTTGCAGTGGTGGGTGACGTGAAGCCTGATTCTCTGCTATGACATGAAGACTGATTCTCTGCTGACATGAAGCCAGATTGTCTGTTACGGGACCTCTCTCCTCTGCCAGGGTGCTGGGCCTAAATTTATGAAAATGGACTGTTGCAGTGGTGGGTGACGTGAAGCCTGATTCTCTGCTATGACATGAAGACTGATTCTCTGCTGACATGAAGCCAGATTGTCTGTTACGGGACCTCTCTTCTCTGCCTGGGTGCTGGGCCTAAATTTATGAAAATTGACTGTTGCAGTGGTGGGTGACGTGAAGCCTGATTCTCTGCTATGATATGAAGACTGATTCTCTGCTGACATGAAGCCAGATCCTCTGTTACGGGACCTCTCTCCTCTGCCTGGGTGCTGGGCCTAAATATCTGACAATGGACTGTTGCATTGGTGGCTGACGTGAAGCCTGATTCTCTGCTATGACATGCAGACTAATTCTCTGCTGACATGAAGCCAGATTGTCTGTTACGGGACCTCTCTCCTCTGCCAGGGTGCTGGGCCTAAATTTATGAAAATGGACTGTTGCAGTGGTGGGTGACGTGAAGCCTGATTCTCTGCTATGACATGAAGACTGATTCTCTGCTGACATGAAGCCAGATTGTCTGTTACGGGACCTCTCTCCTCTGCCTGGGTGCTGGGCCTAAATTTATGAAAATTGACTGTTGCAGTGGTGGGTGACGTGAAGCCTGATTCTCTGCTATGATATGAAGACTGATTCTCTGCTGACATGAAGCCAGATCCTCTGTTACGGGACCTCTCTCCTCTGCCTGGGTGCTGGGCCTAAATATCTGACAATGGACTGTTGCATTGGTGGCTGACGTGAAGCCTGATTCTCTGCTATGACATGCAGACTAATTCTCTGCTGACATGAAGCCAGATTGTCTGTTACGGGACCTCTCTCCTCTGCCAGGGTGCTGGGCCTAAATTTATGAAAATGGACTGTTGCAGTGGTGGGTGACGTGAAGCCTGATTCTCTGCTATGACATGAAGACTGATTCTCTGCTGACATGAAGCCAGATTGTCTGTTACGGGACCTCTCTCCTCTGCCTGGGTGCTGGGCCTAAATTTATGACAATGGACTGTTGCAGTGGTGGCTGACGTGAAGCCTGATTTTCTGCTATGACATGCAGACTGATTCTCTGCTGACATGAAGCCAGATTGTCTGTTACGGGACCTCTCTCCTCTGCCTGGGTGCTGGGCCTAAATTTATGAAAATGGACTGTTGCAGTGGTGGGTGACGTGAAGCCTGATTCTCTGCTATGATATGAAGACTGATTCTCTGCTGACATGAAGCCAGATCCTCTGTTACGGGACCTCTCTCCTCTGCCTGGGTGCTGGGCCTAAATATCTAACAATGGACTGTTGCATTGGTGGCTGACGTGAAGCCTGATTCTCTGCTATGACATGCAGACTAATTCTCTGCTGACATGAAGCCAGATTGTCTGTTATGGGACCTCTCTCCTCTGCCAGGGTGCTGGGCCTAAATTTATGAAAATGGACTGTTGCAGTGGTGGGTGACGTGAAGCCTGATTCTCTGCTATGACATGAAGACTGATTCTCTGCTGACATGAAGCCAGATTGTCTGTTACGGGTCCTCTCTCCTCTGCCTGGGTGCTGGGCCTAAATTTATGAAAATGGACTGTTGCAGTGGTGGGTGACGTGAAGCCTGATTCTCTGCTATGATATGAAGACTGATTCTCTGCTGACATGAAGCCAGATCCTCTGTTACGGGACCTCTCTCCTCTGCCAGGGTGCTGGGCCTAAATTTATGAAAATGGACTGTTGCAGTGGTGGGTGACGTGAAGCCTGATTCTCTGCTATGACATGAAGACTGATTCTCTGCTGACATGAAGCCAGATTGTCTGTTACGGGACCTCTCTCCTCTGCCTGGGTGCTGGGCCTAAATTTATGAAAATTGACTGTTGCAGTGGTGGGTGACGTGAAGCCTGATTCTCTGCTATGATATGAAGACTGATTCTCTGCTGACATGAAGCCAGATCCTCTGTTACGGGACCTCTCTCCTCTGCCTGGGTGCTGGGCCTAAATATCTGACAATGGACTGTTGCATTGGTGGCTGACGTGAAGCCTGATTCTCTGCTATGACATGCAGACTAATTCTCTGCTGACATGAAGCCAGATTGTCTGTTACGGGACCTCTCTCCTCTGCCAGGGTGCTGGGCCTAAATTTATGAAAATGGACTGTTGCAGTGGTGGGTGACGTGAAGCCTGATTCTCTGCTATGACATGAAGACTGATTCTCTGCTGACATGAAGCCAGATTGTCTGTTACGGGACCTCTCTCCTCTGCCTGGGTGCT
Source organism: Bufo gargarizans (assembly GCF_014858855.1). Lineage (NCBI taxonomy): Eukaryota > Metazoa > Chordata > Amphibia > Anura > Bufonidae > Bufo > Bufo gargarizans. The sequence continues at coordinate 466,898,113 of NC_058084.1, forward strand.
GGGCCTAAATTTATGACAATGGACTGTTGCAGTGGTGGCTGACGTGAAGCCTGATTTTCTGCTATGACATGCAGACTGATTCTCTGCTGACATGAAGCCAGATTGTCTGTTACGGGACCTCTCTCCTCTGCCTGGGTGCTGGGCCTAAATTTATGAAAATGGACTGTTGCAGTGGTGGGTGACGTGAAGCCTGATTCTCTGCTATGATATGAAGACTGATTCTCTGCTGACATGAAGCCAGATCCTCTGTTACGGGACCTCTCTCCTCTGCCTGGGTGCTGGGCCTAAATATCTGACAATGGACTGTTGCATTGGTGGCTGACGTGAAGCCTGATTCTCTGCTATGACATGCAGACTAATTCTCTGCTGACATGAAGCCAGATTGTCTGTTATGGGACCTCTCTCCTCTGCCAGGGTGCTGGGCCTAAATTTATGAAAATGGACTGTTGCAGTGGTGGGTGACGTGAAGCCTGATTCTCTGCTATGACATGAAGACTGATTCTCTGCTGACATGAAGCCAGATTGTCTGTTACGGGTCCTCTCTCCTCTGCCTGGGTGCTGGGCCTAAATTTATGAAAATGGACTGTTGCAGTGGTGGGTGACGTGAAGCCTGATTCTCTGCTATGATATGAAGACTGATTCTCTGCTGACATGAAGCCAGATCCTCTGTTACGAGACCTCTCTCCTCTGCCTGGGTGCTGGGCCTAAATATCTGACAATGGACTGTTGCATTGGTGGCTGACGTGAAGCCTGATTCTCTGCTATGACATGCAGACTAATTCTCTGCTGACATGAAGCCAGATTGTCTGTTACGGGACCTCTCTCCTCTGCCAGGGTGCTGGGCCTAAATTTATGAAAATGGACTGTTGCAGTGGTGGGTGACGTGAAGCCTGATTCTCTGCTATGACATGAAGACTGATTCTCTGCTGACATGAAGCCAGATTGTCTGTTACGGGACCTCTCACCTCTGCCTGGGTGCTGGGCCTAAATTTATGACAATGGACTGTTGCAGTGGTGGCTGACGTGAAGCCTGATTTTCTGCTATGACATGCAGACTGATTCTCTGCTGACATGAAGCCAGATTGTCTGTTACGGGACCTCTCTCCTCTGCCTGGGTGCTGGGCCTAAATTTATGAAAATGGACTGTTGCAGTGGTGGGTGACGTGAAGCCTGATTCTCTGCTATGACATGAAGACTGATTCTCTGCTGACATGAAGCCAGATTGTCTGTTACGGGACCTCTCTCCTCTGCCTGGGTGCTGGGCCTAAATTTATGAAAATGGACTGTTGCAGTGGTGGGTGACGTGTAGCCTGATTCTCTGCTATGATATGAAGACTGATTCTCTGCTGACATGAAGCCAGATCCTCTGTTACGGGACCTCTCTCCTCTGCCTGGGTGCTGGGCCTAAATATCTGACAATGGACTGTTGCATTGGTGGCTGACGTGAAGCCTGATTCTCTGCTATGACATGCAGACTAATTCTCTGCTGACATGAAGCCAGATTGTCTGTTACGGGACCTCTCTCCTCTGCCAGGGTGCTGGGCCTAAATTTATGAAAATGGACTGTTGCAGTGGTGGGTGACGTGAAGCCTGATTCTCTGCTATGACATGAAGACTGATTCTCTGCTGACATGAAGCCAGATTGTCTGTTACGGGACCTCTCTCCTCTGCCTGGGTGCTGGGCCTAAATTTATGAAAATGGACTGTTGCAGTGGTGGGTGACGTGAAGCCTGATTCTCTGCTATGATATGAAGACTGATTCTCTGCTGACATGAAGCCAGATCCTCTGTTACGGGACCTCTCTCCTCTGCCTGGGTGCTGGGCCTAAATATCTGACAATGGACTGTTGCATTGGTGGCTGACGTGAAGCCTGATTCTCTGCTATGACATGCAGACTAATTCTCTGCTGACATGAAGCCAGATTGTCTGTTACGGGACCTCTCTCCTCTGCCTGGGTGCTGGGCATAAATTTATGAAAATGGACTGTTGCAGTGGTGGGTGACGTGAAGCCTGATTCTCTGCTATGACATGAAGACTGATTCTCTGCTGACATGAAGCCAGATTGTCTGTTACGGGACCTCTCTCCTCTGCCTGGGTGCTGGGCCTAAATTTATGAAAATGGACTGTTGCAGTGGTGGGTGACGTGAAGCCTGATTCTCTGCTATGATATGAAGACTGATTCTCTGCTGACATGAAGCCAGATCCTCTGTTACGAGACCTCTCTCCTCTGCCTGGGTGCTGGGCCTAAATATCTGACAATGGACTGTTGCATTGGTGGCTGACGTGAAGCCTGATTCTCTGCTATGACATGCAGACTAATTCTCTGCTGACATGAAGCCAGATTGTCTGTTACGGGACCTCTCTCCTCTGCCTGGGTGCTGGGCCTAAATTTATGAAAATGGACTGTTGCAGTGGTGGGTGTCGTGAAGCCTGATTCTCTGCTATGACATGCAGACTGATTCTCTGCTGACATGAAGCCAGATTGTCTGTTACGGGACCTCTCTCCTCTGCCTGGGTGCTGGGGCCTAAATATCTGAGAATGGACTGTTCCAGTGGTGGGTGACGGGAAGCCAGATTCTCTGCTCTGGGACCTCTCTCCAATTGATTTTGGTTAATTTTTATTTATTTAATTTTTATTTTAATTCATTTCCCTATCCACATTTGTTTGCAGGGGATTTACCTACATGTTGCTGCCTTTTGCAGCCCTCTAGCCCTTTCCTGGGCTGTTTTACAGCCGTTTTAGTGCCGAAAATTTCGGGTCCCCATTGACTTCAATGGGGTTCGGGTTCGGGACGAAGTTCGGATCGGGTTCGGATCCCGAACCCGAACATTTTCGGGAAGTTCGGCCGAACTTCTCGAACCCGAACATCCAGGTGTTCGCTCAACTCTAAATATGACCTGATCATCCGAAATTTTTAAGAATGGTTCCCTGATGGAGAGGGCCTGAATTTCTCCTATTCTGCGTGCTGTGGTTATCGCTAGAAGAAAGATTGTTTTTAAGAGAAAGCAACTAGTCTGATAACTGCTCAATTGGTTCAAAGGGGGAATTACATAGACCTTCTAAGACTATATTTAGGTCCCAAGGTGGTACTGTCTGCCTAATAGTGGGTCTCATTCTGGAAATAGATTTAATAAATCTCCTAATCCACCTGTGGTCTGCTAAAGAGGTGTCTAAAAAGCAACTCAAGGCTGAAATTTGGACCTTGACAGTACTGTGTTTTAGGCCCAAATCGATCCCCCGTCTGTGAAAAGTCCAGAATGCAGCCTATAGATGAACTGAGACCCCTGGATGTGAATCTGACAGCAATGGGGTAAATTTCTTCCATCTTTTTAAATATATGGCCGAGGTTACGGGCTTGCGGCTTTGTTGTAAGGTTGAAATTACCTTATCTGACAGGCCCTTTCTTTTAAGGATCTGCCTGTCAGGATCCAAGCTGTTAACCTCAGCTTCTCGAGGTTCGGATGTTCCAGGGGCCCCTGCAAGAGAAGGTCCTTCCTTCCCGGAAGAGTTATTGGATCCCTTATAAGCAATTCCGTCAACAGAGGGAACCAGGCTCTCTTCGGCCATGCAGGAGCTATAAGAATAAGGGTCATTGAGCATGTTCTTAGCTTTCTTTCTTAAATTTCTTAAATTTTTTTGGGTTGGTCCACCAGGATAAAGAAACAAGACTTTGCCTTGATAGCACTATCTTTGAGTTCAAGGAATGATAATCCCTGTCCCATATCGCCAGGATTGCATTCTGTAAGATCCTGGAATTGAACTGAGCCCATGGAACCACCGAGATACAGGATGTCATTAGGCCCAGAACCTGCATAGCCTTCCTCAGTGTATGGACCCTTCTTTTTTAAAAGGTTTCTATCTTTTCCCTTATCTTTTCCCGCTTTGTCCTTGGAAGAAAGGAATATTGTTTCTCTGAGTCTAAGAGAACCCCCAGGAACTGTTTCCTGGTACTTGGTACTAGGTCCAATTTGGCGTAATTTATTATCCAGCCCAGATCCTTGGTCTGTTGGACACTGCTTTCTAGACTCTGCCTCATCTCTGCAATAAGAAGGAAATCATCCAGGTACGGAATAATTCTTATTTGCTGCTGCCTCAGGTATGCCACCACTTCTGTGATTACCTTTGTGAAAATGCGAGGTGTCAAGGATATCCCAAAGGGAAGACACTGGAACTGGTAGTGAAGAATTGTTCCCTTCTGGATGATCGCAAACCTGAGATATTGTTGGTATAGTGGATGAATTGGGATGTGATAGTAGGCATCTTTTAAGTCCATGGTACATAAGAGATCCCCTACCGAAATTAGTGGGATTGATGACTTTATGGATTCCATCTTGAATCTGTGGTATACCAACAACCTGTTCAGGGATTTCAGGTTGATAATTATCCCGAAGGTTCCATCTGGTTTCTTTATTAGAAAAAGCCTTGAATAATGGCCCAAGCACCTTTGATCCTCTGGGACCTGAACTATAGCATTTAGTTTTATTAGCTTTTGTAAGTCCAGACACAATTGATTTTGTTGATCCGCTGAATTCTGAATTCTATTTTCACTCCTTCCCGCGTGGTGTTGAGGATCCACTGATTCTGGGTGACCCGGGTCCAGGATTCCCAGAATAAACAGTCTACCCCCGACTGGCCTGATGTCATTGTTTGCTTGAGCTAGAGTTTGGGTTGAAGAGGAAACCCCTACCTCTTCCTCCTTTGGGGTAACTCCATCTACCTGTCTTACCTTTCCCCCTCTCTGAGGTTGTAAACTGTTTTGAGGGCTTACGAAAGGGCTGCGATTTCTTTACTTTCTCCTCTGGGAAACCCTTCTTTTTATCAGCCGCACTTTCCAGAATGGAGTCGAGGACTTGTCCAAAGAGATGCGCTCCAGTAAAGGGGATTGCACAGAGCTTATTCTTAGAGGCAATGTCCCCTGTCCAGGATTTGAGCCAGAGGGCTCGTCTTGCCGTATTTGTGAGTGCGTCGTTCTTTGCTGCGAACCGTATTGATTCTGCAGAGGCATCTGCCATAAATGACGCTGCCAACTTCAATAAAGGTAAGGATTCCAAAATTTCCTCCCTGGATGTCTTCATCTTAAGATGATTTTCTAGCTGATCTAGCCATAGACACATGGCGCGGGACACTGAGGTGGCTGCAATATTTGTATTTATGGTGACTGCAGAAGATTCCCAGGGCTTCTTCAGAAGCCCATCCATCTTCCGATCCATGGGATCTTTTAATTGTGAGGAATCTTCAAACAGTATGGACGTCGTCTTCACCACCTTGGCCGACCTTCGGTATCTCGTCCCAAAGTTTTGTCTCTTCCGGGTTAAAGATCAGCTTGCTCTTAAATTCCCTAGGCACATAAAGCTTCTTGTCACCCTCTTCCCATTTATCCTTGATTAGATCTCGCAGGTTAGAATTCACAGGAAAGAGTTTCCTCTTCCTGGCTCTCAAACCGCCGAACATCTCGTCCTGCACCGTACGCGTCTGTTCTTCTTCTACCGCCATGGTTTGTCTAACTGCTGTTAGCAGCGAATCCAAATGCTCTGTAGAGAACAGATATCTTCTTGGTTCTTCCGCCAAGGAAGTGGGATGGTCTTCCTCCAATTCGTCCGATAGGTACCCCGGTTCTTCCTCGGAATCCGAGTCGTTTGGAAGGTGGGGAAGAGGGGACCGGAAGGGAAGGGGGCTGACTCATTCCTGCCGCCTGTACTTCTTCCCTCACTATGGCTCTTAGTTCCGCCAGAAAGGAAGGTTGTTCCTCCTTTAGGATTTTCGATAAACAATCTGTGCATAAGGGTTTCTTATATGACTCTGCCAGCTTCCTAGTGCAGGTTCCGCACTTTTTAGTTTTTTTCTTGGAGTCACCATGCGGTCTGTGTCCAGTCTCCTTTTCCACTTTAAAGACAAGGGGGAGATGGAGATATATAACAGGGCAAGCAGGCACTAATCCTAATGGGAGGACACTACTTACAATACCCTGGACGAGGGGGTCTGCAGAAGCATCTTGCTTACTCAACACCTGGGCCTCCATGATGCAACCAGCCCGCAGCTTAAACATCTTTTTAAAAGTACTTACCACCTTGGCCCTGCCCTCGTCGCCGCTCGGATCCGCCTCTTCTGCCGGGGGACTCATTCAAAGAAGAGTCGACTCCTCATGCGAGGCCTCAGAATCCTGAAGCCTCCAGCATGGATGCGTGCCGCCATCTTCTCCTCATCACTTCCGGAAGGAAGGAAGTTATGCGGTCCGCATCAGAGGAGCGCCGGAGCCGCCGCTGTGCCCAGAGCTCCCACACCGGAGAAGTGGCAACAGCGTCCCGATACCGCGGCTTGGATCCAGTCAAGGAAAGGTACCAGGAGCGCTAGGGGACCCTATCCCAAAGGGGTGCTAGCTTTAGGCCGTGTCTGAGGCTGAAGAGGAGAGGCATAAGCCCCCCGACCAGCCTCGGCCTAGTGTTCCTCCCTACTCCTACAGCAGGGATTCCTCCTCACTGCTCCTATCTCCGTAGGGACAGGAAGAACACTGGTGGGAGGGGTGGGGAGGGGCCTTTTAACCTCTCACGCTTCCTGTCCCTACAGAGATCCAATAGGACATCCTCCAGTTGGTGCTGTCATGGAGGGATGTCCTGGAAAACTTGATTTTTGTGAACTCCCCTGTAAAATCTCTCTCGCTTAGTTCATTGGGGGACACAGCTCCCACCCATTGATTTCTATGTTACCGCAAGTAATGACAGTTGATTTGCCATGGTCCTCAGTTCTGGTTCGGTCCGACTGGCATCTGTTGGGTTATTGGTGGTTTTTTTGTATGGTATTTTCTCCTACTCCTACTGCTTGGGCACAAACTGATATGCTCTCTCCAGGCTAAAGGGTTATAGCCGGCAGGGGAAGAGTTATCACTTTTAAGCCTAGTGTCGCCTCCTAGTGGCAGCAGCTATACCCACGGTCCTGTGTCCCCCAATGAACTAAGAAAGATTTTACAGGTGAGTTCACAAAAATCTATTTTTTTTTATCCTTCTCCAGGTCAAGGTGATTCTGCATCAAGTTGTCACGACTGTTATAAGAGCTGTGTGGCCTCTGCTGAAAGCCATCTGGCTTTGTCTGCATCTTTTAAGGCACGAGGGTCTTCTCACCCCTCCAGGATAACAGCAGGTTGCTGGACTTCAAAGCTCCCACCCCCCTAGTGAAGCTGCGAGGTACAAGTCATACCATGAGGACTGCACGAGAACTCTCTCCAATAATACGTACGAGAAAAGGATTTTTCATATTAGAAATCCATTAATTTGTGTTTCTCCTCCTTTGCAGTAGACCGAATAATTCCAAGCCTGTAGGTTTTCTGCGGACATGCCAGAGTCCATGCCCTCAGCCTGGAGGCCAGATCTGCTCCCTGCGTTACACAGCACATCAGGCTTATTCTTGTTTCTGTTCGGTGCGGTTACTGGCGAACTCTGGAGAACGCGATGGTCTCGGTCTGAGAGGGGAAATGAGCGATGTTCCCAAGGTGCAACAGTCTGCAGAAGGAGGAAGAAAGTGTTACTATAGGTAATTAGTGTACAATATAGCCTGTAAGTAACACTGATTACCATTTTACCAACAAAGTGCAAAAATTATCACAGCGACCATTACAGTACTGTGCCTGGTCAGCAATGATGGGGATGCAGCATTCATTAGAGTGCAATGACCTCTTCAATTATCTGATCGATGGGGGTGTGAAGAGCAAGACACCCAAAAATCTGATAGGATGGGTCATCAATTTTGTAGTCCTGGAAATCCCATTTTAACCCCTTCACAACATCTACTGTAAAAGTACGGTGGATGTCGGGTCTGTTAAAGATGGTGCTTTCACACAGCAGACAGCTGGGGCTAATGTCCACGATCAGCGCTAATGCCGATTGCAGACATCTAAACCCTCAGATGCCGTGGGGGGTGGTCGGTACAAAATGTTCAATTTGCCTTTTTTCAATCACTTCACCTCCCACAAACAATTGAATATAGTGTGACCCAAAAATCCAACACACTCCAAAATAGTATAAGTAAAAATTCTCCCAAAAAAGAAACAACGAGCCCTCACACAGCTCCGTAGACATAACTATAAAAAAGTTAAGAGGGTCAGAATATGGTGATGAAAAGAAAAAAAAAATCGCTGTATTCGTACTGTTTCATGAAGAGGAAACAAACCTGTTCTTCTTCATCTGGGACCTCAGTGGTGGAAGATCTGGTGTCTTCACTCCAGGAAAGCCCCCTGGTGCGGCTGTAGACAGAGAGGCATTGGAGAGTGCTGTAAGGCTCCTGGTTGTCTGTTGCAGCAGATGACAGGGTTAGTGGGACCTCATTAAGGCTGTGGAAACCAAAGTCCGGGGAGGCTGGCTGTTGGAACGACCCTTGGCTATTGGATGAGGGTTGTGGCGTCCATCGATCGTCAGATTTGTTAGAGGATCTAATGAACAGAAAAATAACCTGTTTCAAATATCCACAAGCAAAGAATTGAGAGCCGGGCTCTTTTCACCACTACTCTGAAGCTTCTGCCAAGCAAGACAATTGGGACACCTGGACGCCCCGACTAAGGTTCCTGCCTCTTCATGAGGCCTGCTGCTCATTACACATCATCCAAGGCAATTTATTTTGATATGTCGTACGTTCAAGCAGAAATGCGGACAGCTCCTAAGTGTGTCATCTACACCGAGGTGACCTGGAAATCACAGTCCTGTCTGCTTGTGTGTTCTGCTCTGTAAAATGAAATTTACGTACCTGCTTCCTCGCCTCTGGAGAGCAGCTGTAGTCCAGGAATCCCAGCGGGAACGCTCCATATCCTCGTATGCACTGTGGCGGTTCTGATATGCCTCTGCGGACAGATCCTCAAGCTGCAGAGACACAGAAGTCAACATAACTAGATGAAGTCAGGACACAGAGTCTGCTCATCGTGTGGGAAATTAATAGACTGGATGGGCTCTGTCCTAAAATGGAAACTAAGCAGCATCAATGTCAGACAAACCAGCGCAATCTACCAGGAAATGCAAGTCAAAGGGGTCGTCTCATCTGAGACAATGGGAGCATATCGCTAGGCTATACCCCTAGTGTTGGATAGGTGCATGTCCCACACCTATCTCCTAAAAGGAGCCCTGAAAGAAATGGAGGATGCACTGCGCATGCAAAGCCGCCGTCCATTCATTTCTATGGGGCCGCCGAGAATAAAGCACTGGCTCAGCCATTTCCGGCAGGCCCATAGAAGTGAATGGGAGCGGTGGGCGGTCATACACTGTGCGCTCCCATTCACTTCTATGGGGAGCGCGCTTGGTGGTGGCCGAACCAAAGTCCTCAAGCCACCACTTTGCTCGCTCTGTTCTCCATATAGGCGCGGGTCCCAGCGGTGGGACCCGCACCTATCAGACAATAGGAGATATCCTAGCAATATTCCACCATTGTCAAACATGGGAATACCCCTTTAACGCTACATTGTGAGGAGGAATAAAAGTAAATCTATTACCCAACATAACATAGCTGTACACAGGTCATTAATGCCAATGGTTAAATAACTTCTAGGGGTCGTCACAAAAAATACCCCTCCATATGGGCATGGGGGTGTCCCAGGCCTAGGATCCCCATTTATGGTCAGGTTGGAACCTCCAGCTCTCACGATTGTGGACGCAACCTGCTCCAGTATTACACAGACAGCTCCTCATCTGAATGACTGACCCCACAGTGGCTGTGCCTACTTCATTTACAGGGAGGCAATGCTGCCACCTTCAACTCCCTAGGACACACTCTGACTCCCTGAAAGATAGAAGTACACATCATAGGATGGAAGAATAAATATGAGAGGGGGCTGAAAGGGGGCATTGATGCTTAGTCAATTGGAAAAGATCAGTTGGCGATGTGTTATACCCACTATCAGTCACACAGGCAGCGGAATTAATGTGAAGTAACTGGAAGTATTGTTTAACCAATAGGACAAAACCTCCCCTCATCTAATAACACAAAGAAAAGGCCACACTGCATTGCTAAAGGTCTTCTCAGCACCAAGACCCGTAGGTGGTTACGCTGGGTTATGGTCCGGTACTGTGGACGCAACGTCCAGTCTATGAGTTGCAGTGTTGCTTCTGCCCTGAATGAGGTCTGTCTGAGCATTGCAAAGAAAACCAGGGAGTATTAGTTGGAAACGATTCGGCAATGTTTTCACCTAGAATTTCAAATCGTGGTCAAGCAATGAAATCGGTCAGAAAGACTGAGTCTTCAGGGATCTCTACCAGGTTCAAGGAGAACTGTCCAGGAGTCAGTAACACAGTCAATAGGACTCACATAAGTAAAAACCGAGTTAAATAGTCCAGTTAGGACAGGTATTGTGAGGGGATGGGATGTTTTGTAATACTCTGCCGAAAGACCATCTGGACCCAGTGTTTTACCATTCAATGCCACAAAAATGGCCCACCGAACCTCCTCCTCCATGATAGCAGAATCCAATGAGTATAGAAAAGAATTAAAGGAGTTATCCAACTTAAAACTTTTACTCAGTCCTCATTATAGTAGCCGGAACAGTAGGGTGGTCATACTAACTTGGTACCTGCGTTACGGCTTAGTTGCTCCATGGCTGCCTATTTAGGGCCAGGGTCTCTGGGAAACAACAGTACTTTGCTGTAGCGTCAAGTGCCACCTCGTCAACAGAATGCTGATTCTCAAAGAGCCCGGACCTGCGGAGGCGGATGTGGAGCGATGGAGCCGGAAACCAGTGGGGGGGACCAGATAAGTATGAACACCACCTGAGGTCTGGACACTCTGAAGGCATCTGTTAAAAGTAGAGTTGAGCGAACACCTGGATGTTCGGGTTCGAGAAGTTTGGCCGAACTTCCCGGAAATGTTCGGGTTCGGGATCCGAACCCGACCCGAACTTCGTCCTGAACCCGAACCCCATTGAAGTCAATGGGGACCCGAATTTTTCGGCACTAAAAAGGCTGTAAAACAGCCCAGGAAAGGGCTAGAGGGCTTCAAAAGGCAGCAACGTGTAGGTAAATCCCCTGCAAACAAATGTGGATACGGAAATGAATAAAAATAAAAATAAAATAAATAAAAATTAACCAATATCAATTGGAGAGAGGTCCCATAGCAGAGAATCTGGCTTCACGTCACGCACCACTGTAACAGTCCATTGTCATATATTTAGGCCCCGGCACCCAGGCAGAGGAGAGAGGTCCCATAACAGAGAATCTGACTTCATGTCAGCAGAGAATCATGCTTTACGTCACCCAACACTGGAACAGTCCATTGTCAGATATTTAGGCCCAGGCACCCAGGCAGAGGAGAGAGGTCCCGTAACAGAGAATCAGACTGGGGCGTGTCTGGTTCCTGCAGCCACAGAGTGAGGAGGTGTTTCCACTGAGCTCCTGGAACTTCCAGTGTGGGCCTCTCTGGGGAGTTTTCTAACATCTGCTTCCCAGGAGGAGCTCCAGGCTTGCGGGGAGTTTTCAACACCTCTCCCCAGCCCAGGCCCTGCCTCTCCTTAGGGAGTTGGTGGAGGCCTGGAGCTATGTCTCCAGTTGGGACCCAGGATCCTGCTTCCCGGGGTAGGCCGGCGGGAGGTAGGGGAGGCAAGTTACCGGCCTCTGCACCATCATCCGTCTCAGCGGTCAGAAGATCGAGCAGGGGTCATGCTGTGGTGTCCCCTGCAGCCCCTGGGAGCGGAGCTGTGAAGACCACCAGCAAGACCGGGAGGGTGGATGGTAACCCTGCAGGTGAGCGGAGTGTTCCTTGGGGTGGGCCAGGGAGGATGGAGACTGACTGGAGCATCAAAAGGCCCCAGGAATCGGTCTCCATGTACAGCTCCCGTATTGCGGCCTACCTCAGGGAATATGAAGACGCTGGCAAAGCCTTAAAAAAGCTCAGAAGCGACATTAAGCTGGAAAGAGTAAAGGCGGACAAGGCTTCAAAAAATAAAAGACCTGAGATATCAGAAAGGATAAAGGTCCTAAAAGAAAAGATAAAAGAAATGGAAGCAAGGAGGGCAATTATACTGGAAAGTAGTGGTCCCTTCCAAGAAAAACTAAAAAACGAGGAAAGATTTTTCGTCATGGCCCAGGGAAGTCTGCAAATGGCTGACCCCCCAGACGATGAGGAAGAACCAGAGGCAGAGAAAAAGGCAGAGAGAAAGACAGAGAAAGAGGAGCAGGCCATGGACACTGGGATCACAGCTGAACAGGTGTGCCTGCCTCTCACAAGCTCAGAAGATGAATTTGAAAGTGGAAGTAGTGGAGTCGGGGGAGGGCTCATGGCTGAGATTAAACGCTTGGAGTCACCCCGGCTCCATGAAGGCAGTTTTTTGTTTGGAGAAGAACTTCCAGATGAGGATGAAGATATTGAAAAGAAAAAAAAGAAGGGAAAAAGGAAGAAAGAAAAAAGCAGAGTGGAGGTGAGATATGTGTATGTTTCTCACCCCCATCAATCCGGGCAGGCTGAAAAGGCTGCTTCGATTGCAACCCCCACCATCCTCCCAGCCCCGGTCTCTGCTGTGGGACCGGGCGACGGGAGTGGGGAGAAAAAACACGAGGTGTCCAAGATGGCGGAGGACGCCGTCCTCACTTGCAGTAGTGGGGGCGGCCCGAGAGAAGGAGGGACTGAAAAGTCCAACACGCAGGCATTGAGGGCGGCGAGTTCGGAGGGTGGGGGGGGCTTTCCGATGACGCGGCTGACCCCGCCCGTCCCCGCCGCGGTCCTAAACACACTGAATGGGTGTGTGGTGGACCTGCGGTGGAGTGACGTGGTGGGGGCGACTGCCGTGGCCGGCGCTCCTCCCCTCTCTCCCATAAAGAAGGCTCCAGGTTTCCCTGTTTTCTCCTCCGGTCCCGCTGCTCCGGTAGTGCCTGTTGCTCCGCCCTCCTGCGCCGCAGTGTTGGTGGCGGAGAGCGGTGCTGCGGGGGTGGTGGGCGGGCCGGGGGACGTGTCTGTCGGTGTGTCCCTGGATGAGATTAAGAGCGCTCCTAAAGGACAAGTTAGGAGTGAAGGGCATCGGCTTGCTGAGCACAGTGGTGCCACCGCACGGCGCTTTTCAAGAAGAACAACTGTTAGGAGGAGGGGATGTGTCTCCCCCTCCTCCATGGCCGCCTATGTGGCCACTGGTGTCATTCCCTCCGCTTCTGCCTCTGCCCCCAGCGCTGAATCAAGCGCAGGGGAGGTGGGGGTAGTGACCACCAGTGCCCAGGTTCTGTGTGGGGCAGGTGGTAGCAGAGGGAAGGATAAGAGGGGTAAAAAGGTTAAAAGTGACGATATAAATAAAAGCAATGTAAATGATGTAAATAAAGTGTCAGCTGGCCCAGCAGTGTGTATGGGGTCCGATGTGATTGAGCTAGTCCCTGTAAAGGTGACTACTGAAAAAGTGGTCACCCAAAAGGGTCATGGAGGGGGTGTTAGTTTAGGGGTCGCTCCGGGTCCCGATGGGGGGGTGAATGCAGGGGGTTGCCCTGCTGCTGGAAAAGTGGCGGGGTCCCCCCCGTATGGCCCCCTCAGAGGGATCCGGTGCGACAGTTGAGGCAGGTAGAGGGGGGGGAGCCGGTTCTGCTGCCCCTCCTGCGTCCGTGGCGCCTGGCAGAAGTTATGCCAGTGTGGCTGCGGCCGTAGGGGGGGAGGGGCTGGCCTCTTTGGCTTCCTCACTCTCAGGGCCTGTTAATGGTGACTTGCAGCGGCGACTGTTGGAGGCCCTCAAAAAGGGGGAGAGCTCCTTTTCCGTAGAGGGAGAGAAGGTGGAATGTTCATTCTGGTTCAACAGACATGGCGTTCGGACCTTCCGAGAACAGAACGGGGGCGAGACCACCTGGTCTTCACCCACAACCGGCCCTGGAGCCAGACGGAATGTGGTCTGTCTCAAGTGGAGTGGCGATGAAGCTTGTCCTACTAGAAAGAGGGTAGTGGAGCTCCTGCTTGGGATGGGTTTCAAGGCTACTGACATCTTTGCCTTGATCCATCCTTTTGGCTCCAAGGAGTTTGACATCAGCTTTGTCCGGCCGGAGGGGCTTGAGCTCTTCTGGTCCAGATATGAGCTGGTGAAGAACATGCCGGACTGGCGTGGTTTCGTTGCAAAAGCGATAACCCGCCAGAGTGAGGTCAAGAGAGTGACCGTTCTGACCCGTAACGAGTCGCTCTCTTGTATTGACATCATGACCTGGCTGGGAAGGTACGGAGAGGTCCAGGGAATACCAGCTAAAAACCTGGACGAGTTTGGCATTTGGTCGGGTGCCTGGACGTTTAATATCAAGCTTAGGCGTCTGGGCAGTACAGTTTCCCACATTCCATCATCTGCCTTTATCGGCCGAGACAGGATCTTGGTTTTCTACAGGGGGAAGCCTAAGCTCTGTCACAAGTGCGGCAGCCCCACACACTTCAGCGCCAGCTGCCAAGTGCAGAAGTGCGCGTTGTGTGGGGGGACTGGTCATCTTGCTGCATCTTGTGAGGGGATTAGATGCAACCTGTGTGGGGAGCTCGGGCACCCCTTCAGTCGCTGTCCTCTCTCTGAGGCAAATGCGGCCCGAGCTCATGCAGGAGTGGGCCGGGAGGTCCCTTCGGCTGAGGCGGGTACTGGCAAAGGCAGTGGAGTTAAGGGGTCAGTGAGGAACCGGAACAACCTGTCCCGGCAGAGGCGGAGAGAGAGGCGTCAGGCGGAGAGGGAGGGGGAGGAACCTCGTCCTGGGGTGATGCCCGCTCCTTCCCAAACGACTGCCCCTCCTGAATCCGAGACCCTAGGAGCAGCGAGCTGGAGGAGGAGATTGAGAGACTGGACCGGGCCGAAGAGACTCTGTCCTCGCACTACGAAAGTTCTGCAGAGGGTAGTGGGGCAGAGTCCCAAAGTAAACGGAAACGGCGTACTAAAAAAAGATCTAGCCCGACCAAAGTCGCCAAGGAAGGTGTAACCGGCTCCCCTCTGGAGCTCTCCAACCGGTACCTCATCTTGGATGAGACCTCTGCCTCCTCTGCTGAGGAGGGGGTTGAAGGTGAGGGGCCGGGGGCGAAGGAGGTAGAGCCTTCAGGGGGCCCCGCGCCCCCCTCTGGTGGGGATGCAAGGTCCTCAGGAGGGGTGGCAAAACCGGGCCCTGAGACTGAGAAAGCCAGGAGTGGTGCGCAGAGGGAGGTGGTGGCAGAGATGGATACCACTATCTCCCTCAAGAGAGGTCGTACTGCTCTAGAAGGCAGCCCCGGGAGGGGGGAGAAGGATGGGAAGAAGGCCATCTAATTGAATTACTCTTTATGGCGGTACCCGCTCTGCTGACTCTGGCGACCATTAATGTCGCCAGCATTAAGTCGGATGCGGCTCGTTTCACAGCCTTCGATTTTCTCAGCCGTGTTGAAGCTGACATTTTGTTTTTGCAAGAGACCAGGCTGCCAGATTTGGCAGTGATTTATAAAGCCAAGAGGGAGTGGAGACCAGGGCCCTCCTACTGGTCTCTTGCGGCTGAGCCGTATAGCGGAGTGGCGGTCCTTTTTACCGCACCGGTAGACTGCCGACGGGTAATTGAATTAGAAATGGGGAGGTGTTTGATCTTGGACGTCCTCATGAAGGGACAGGAACTGCGCCTGATTAATATCTACGGGGCCCAGTCCAGGTGGGACAGGAAATGTCTCTTTATGAGGATTAAGCCTTTCCTTTTTACAAGCCGGCAGGTGGTTTTTGGTGGGGACTTTAATACTGTCACAAGGCCCCAAGACAGGGGAGGCACCAGAAACCGGCTGACTTATGATAGTATTTTTCTGAATAGAGTAGCTAGTGAGGCTCGTCTGGAGGATGTCCACATTAGGCATACCCCAGGCCACGGGGGTTTCACTTTCTATAGAGGTAGTCAGATCAGGTCTAGAATAGATAGGTTTTATTTGAAGGAGGAGGCTACCTTTTCGCCCTTAACGGTTGTGGAGGTGGAATTTTCCGATCACTGTTTGATTATGTTTTCTCTGAATATTTCAGAATCCCCCCAAATGGGAAGAGGTTATTGGAAGCTGAATTCGGGTGTCTTGGAGGAAGCAGAGGTGAGACAATCCTTTGAGGACTTCCTTCAGAGTCAGGTACCTTTACTGGATCTCTGTGATACTAAGTCAGAGTGGTGGGAGATATTCAAAGATCGAGCTGCAAAGTTCTTCCGCCGGCTCTCGAGCCTCAGGTCCCTGGACAGGTACCGCCTGTATCAGGGTCTGAGGAGGAAACTCGAACATCTGGTCTCGACTGGTGGTAGCCGCGAGGATATCTCCAGGGTGAAATCTTTGCTCAAGAGGTGCCAGTATGATAGGCACACATCTTTAGTTTTTGAGAGGGACTTCGGGAGGTACCGCTCGCCCGACCCCTACAGAAATTGTAAGATGTCAGTGAAGAGTAAGTTAGTGACGGGACTGGTCGATAGTACGGGGTCTCTGAACAGGTCCAGATCAGGGATCCTGGAAGTCGTTAGATCCTTTTACTCGTGCCTCTTGGGGAGGAGGGATCTGGATCGGGACAAGATGTCGGCTTTCCTGGCTGGGGTCACCCCTGAGTCAGGAGCTCACCTCTCTTTTGACGGTTTGGTAGAAGAGATCAGGAAGGAGGAAGTTATCCTGGCGGTGGAAGGGTTAGCTCTGAAGAAGTCGCCAGGCCCGGATGGCTTAACATCCGAGTTTTATAAGACCTTTAAGGACTCTTTATGTCCCCTCTTGACTGAGGTATTCAATGAGTGTTTATCCTCGGGCACTCTGCCTCGGTCAATGAGGAGGTCAGCTCTGATCCTTATATCAAAGGGTAAGGATCCGAGCCGTATTGAGAACTGGCGTCCCATAGCACTTCTTAATACGGACAGAAAGATTCTGGCCAAGATACTTTTTAATAGGCTGGTGAAATTTGCACCCCAACTCCTTTCGGTGGCTCAGCATTGCTCGGTTCCAGGCCGCAGCACTTTGAGTGCTGTACTCGGTGTCCGAGAGGCAGTGGAGCAGAGTAGAGCAGGCTACTGGAGGGGGTACATGCTGTCCTTAGATCAAGCAAAGGAGTTTGATCGGGTGAACCATGAATACCTCTGGTCGGTCCTTCTGAAGTATGGCCTGCCGGGGGGGGTTTGTCGATTGGTTAAAGATCTTGTATGCGGGGGCAGAGAGTTTCCCGCTTGTGAACGGTTGGTCTGGCTGCTCTTTTGAGGTTGGGTCTGGCGTCCGCCAGGGTTGTCCTTTGAGCCCGCTTTTATATGTGTTCGCGATTGATCCCTTTCTTAAGCGGATTGATCGTGGACCGTTGGCGGGAGTCGGGATTGATCGGGTGGCGCCGGAAGCCACTCTGAGGGTAGTAGCGTACGCTGACGATGTCACCATTTTCGTATCCTCGAGAGGGGAGGTGGAGTACGTGATGTCTGAAGTGGATCGCTACTCGGAGGCATCCGGGTCCATGATCAATCGGGATAAGTGTGAGAGTCTCTGGCTGGGAGGGGGTGATCCAGTTTTTGATCTCCCGGACACCCTCCCAGGGCCCAAGTCGTCAGCCAAAGTCCTAGGCATCCATTTTGGCCATGGGGATTATCCCACTCAAAATTGGGACGACAGGCTTAAGATCGCCGCTCAGAAGGTCGACCAGTGGAAGGGTTGGTCTTTGACCCTCAGGGAAAGGGTAAACCTGACCAAGGCCTACTTACTCCCTTTGCTTATCTATTTGGGTAGCGTGTGTATCTTGCCAGAGCCTCTCTGGACTCGGGTTTATAGTCTGTTTTCTTCCAGCTCTTATGGGGGAATAGACTGAACCTGATCAAGAGAGAAGTGACTTACCGCACGAGGAGACTAGGGGGGTTATCTATGGTCAACCCCGTGGTGTTTCTTGTAAACACCTTTGTTAAAGCGAATCTGGCGAACCTCTGGATGGAGAGGGCTTCTCCGTAGGTAGTCTCCTGCCGGGGTTGGTTTCGGCCTTTCTTCCAGGAATGGGAGACAGGAGGGCAAGTGAAGGACTTACGTACGCCTCACGGATATCTTCCGACTTACGTCACCCCGATTCTGAAGGTGATCCGCCGGTGGGGTTTGGAGGTGAGGGAGATCAGGACTCTGTCAAGGAGGTCCCTTGACGAGAGAGTCTTGTTGTCCCACTTCCAGAAGCCCCTGGCCCTCAGGGATTGCCCAAGCCGGGATCTAGACAAGGGGTTACAGTTGCTAAATTCTGCAAGGATCCCCTTGAAGTTTTGGGACTTGGCTTGGCGCTGCTTTCACGGGAGGCTGTATGTGAGGGACAACTTGAAGTACAGGAACTCTGATGAAAGGGGTTGTCCCCGGGAGGAGTGTGGCTCCATACTGGAAAGTATGGACCACTTCCTGCTTCAGTGTCCCTTTAATACAGAGGTATACCAACGGGTGGGAGCTTCCATTGGCTGGCCTAGGCTAGCCAGCCTCTCCTACGCGGAGTGGGCCTATGGAGTGCTCAGAGACATTGGTAGAAGGGACCTGTGCACATGTTTTTTAGTTAGTATAGTGGTTAGGTTCTACACGTGGAATGCACGGTGTTTAGTTTCAACGCAGCAGAAAGTCCTCCCAGTGGACGTGGTATGTAGGAACATTCTGGGTGACCTGGTGAAGGTGCGTTCTTTGGAGTTTGAGAGACTGGGTACCAGTAGGGCCTCTCTCCTCTGGAGAGGCTTTGCTTTTAGCGTACCCTAGCCTAGTCATACGTTTCCTGGTGGTGGGCTGATGCTTTCACCATAGATTTTTGTTTTGTGGGATGTTGAGCCTTGAAGAAAGGCTTACAGAGACCGAACTTGGGCCTTCGGGTAGTCTTGTATATTTTGCAGTATGTGTTAAGTAGTTATGTTGTTTATTAAGATAGGATGAGTTGGGGCTAGTTAGGTTGGGTGGGTAAGGGAAGGGGTCTTTTATTTGTGCCTTTATGTGTTTTATGTGTGTTTTGAAGTGGGGAGGCCTGCATCTAGCCCTGGACTATGCGGACATGGGAGGACATGGGGCGAGGGGCTAGATGTGGGTGGTGGAAGTAGGGCTGGCCTCGGACTATGCGGACACGAAAGAGACGTGAGGCGGAGGTCAGCCTTGGGTGATGGGTGAGGGGTGATGGAGTAGGTAGTGGGGGTTAGGGCTAGATTAGGGAAGTTAAAAGGTTGTCTTGTTTTGTGTGGGAAAAAAAATAATAATAATAATAATAAAATAAAATTTTGGTGATGGGGAAAAAAAAAAAAAAAATTGTTTTTGTGTTTGTTTTTTTAAATTATTATTATTGTTTTATAGGCAAGAATAGTATTTTTTGCGTTTTCGTTTTATTGACGAGTAGTCAAGTTTTTCTTTGGTTTGGGTTTTATAGCTGAACCGGCTAAGTAAGTTTAATTTCTTTTTAGCGTTTGTATATAATTTGTATATAGTTTTTATAGTTTTTATAGAGTGTGGGTGTTGGTGTGAGTGAGGCTGGGTCAGCTGAGAAGCTGTTCTGTTTGATGTTCTGTCTGCAAGATTTTGTATTTTTGTAATAAAAAAGAGTTCCCATAACAGAGAATCAGTCTTCACGTCAGCAGAGAATCAGTCTTCATGTCATAGCAGAGAATCAGACTTCACGTCACCCACCACTGGAACAGTCCATTGTCAGATATTTAGGCCCCGGCACCCAGGCAGAGGAGAGAGGTCCCGTAACAGAGAATATGGCTTCATGTCAGCAGAGAATCAGTCTTCATGTCATAGCAGAGAATCATGCTTCACGTCACCCAACACTGGAACAGTCCATTGTCAGATATTTAGGCCCAGGCACCCAGGCAGAGGAGAGAGGTCCCGTAACAGAGAATCTGGCTTCATGTCAGCAGAGAATCAGTCTTCATGTCATAGCAGAGAATCATGCTTTACGTCACCCAACACTGGAACAGTGCATTGTCACATATTTAGGCCCAGGCACCCAGGAAGAGGAGAGAGGTCCCATAACAGAGAATCTGGCTTCATGTCAGCAGAGAATCAGTCTTCATGTCATAGCAGAGAATCATGCTTTACGTCACCCAACACTGGAACAGTCCATTGTCAGATATTTAGGCCCCGGCACCCAGGCAGAGGAGAGAGGTCCCGTAACAGAGAATATGGCTTCATGTCAGCAGAGAATCAGTCTTCATGTCATAGCAGAGAATCATGCTTCACGTCACCCAACACTGGAACAGTCCATTGTCAGATATTTAGGCCCAGGCACCCAGGCAGAGGAGAGAGGTCCCGTAACAGAGAATCTGGCTTCATGTCAGCAGAGAATCAGTCTTCATGTCATAGCAGAGAATCATGCTTTACGTCACCCAACACTGGAACAGTGCATTGTCACATATTTAGGCCCAGGCACCCAGGAAGAGGAGAGAGGTCCCGTAACAGAGAATCTGGCTTCATGTCAGCAGAGAATCAGTCTTCATGTCATAGCAGAGAATCAGGCTTCACGTCACCCAACACTAGAACAGTCCATTGTCATATATTTAGGCCCCGGCACCCAGGCAGAGGAGAGAGGTCCCGTAACAGAGAATCTGGCTTCATGTCAGCAGAGAATCAGTCTTCATGTCATAGCAGAGAATCATGCTTCACGTCACCCAACATTGGAACAGTCCATTGTCATATATTTAGGCCCCGTCACCCAGACAGAGGAGAGGTTCATTCAACTTTGGGTTGCCCTGCAATATAATGGTAAAATGAAAATAAAAATAGGATTAAATAAGGAAGTGCCCTGGAGTACAATAATATATGGTTAAGGGGAGGTAGTTAATGTCTAATCTGCACAAGGGATGGACAGGTCCTGTGGGATCCATGCCTGGTTCATTTTTATGAACGTCAGCTTGTCCACATTGGCTGTAGACAGGCGGCTGCGTTTGTCTGTAATGACGCCCCCTGCCGTGCTGAATACACGTTCAGACAAAACGCTGGCCGCCGGGCAGGCCAGCACCTCCAAGGCATAAAAGGCTAGCTCTGGCCACGTGGACAATTTAGAGACCCAGAAGTTGAATGGGGCCGAACCATCAGTCAGTACGTGGAGGGGTGTGCACATCTACTGTTCCACCATGTTAGTGAAATGTTGCCTCCTGCTAACACGTTGCGTATCAGGTGGTGGTGCAGTTAGCTGTGGCGTGTTGACAAAACTTTTCCACATCTCTGCCATGCTAACCCTGCCGTCAGAGGAGCTGGCCGTGACACAGCTGCCTTGGCGACCTCTTGCTCCTGCTCTGCCTTCGCCTTAGGCTTCCACTTGTTCCCCTGTGACATTTGGGAATGCTCTCAGTAGCGCGTCTACCAACGTGCGCTTGTACTCGCGGATCTTCCTATCACGCTCCAGTGCAGGAAGTAAGGTGGGCACATTGTCTTTGTACCGTGGATCCAGCATGGTGGCAACCCAGTAGTCCGCACACGTTAAAATGTGGGCAACTCTGCTGTCGTTGCGCAGGCACTGCAGCATGTAGTCGCTTATGTGTGCCAGGCTGCCCAGAGGTAAGGACAAGCTGTCCTCTGTGGGAGGCGTATCGTCATCGTCCTGCCTTTCCCCCCAGCCACGCACCAGTGATGGGCCCGAGCTGCATTGGGTGCCACCCCGCTGTGACCATGCTTCATCCTCATCCTCCTCCACCTCCTCTTCATCCTCGTCCTCCTCGTCCTCCAGTAGTGGGCCCTGGCTGGCCACATTTGTACCTGGCCTCTGCTGTTGCAAAAAACCTCCCTCTGAGTCACTTCGAAGAGACTGGCCTGAAAGTGCTAAAAATGACCCCTCTTCCTCCTCCTCCTCCTGGGCCGCCTCCTCTTCCATCATCGCCCTAAGTGTTTTCTCAAGGAGACATAGAAGTGGTATTGTAACGCTGATAACGGCGTCATCGCCACTGGCCATGTTGGTGGAGTACTCGAAACAGCGCAACAGGGCACACAGGTCTCGCATGGAGGCCCAGTCATTGGTGGTGAAGTGGTGCTGTTCCGCAGTGCGACTGACCCGTGCGTGCTGCAGCTGAAACTCCACTATGGCCTGCTGCTGCTCGCACAGTCTGTCCAGCATGTGCAAGGTGGAGTTCCACCTGGTGGGAACGTCGCATATGAGGCGGTGAGCGGGAAGGCCGAAGTTACGCTGTAGCGCAGACAGACGAGCAGCGGCAGGATGTGAACGCCGGAAGCGCGAACAGACGGCCCGCACTTTATGCAGCAGCTCTGACATGTCGGGGTAGTTGTGAATGAACTTCTGCACCACCAAATTCAGCACATGCGCCAAGCAAGGGATGTGCGTCAAACCGGCTAGTCCCAGAGCTGCAACGAGATTTCGCCCATTATCGCACACCACCAGGCCGGGCTTGAGGCTCACCGGCAGCAACCACTCGTCGGTCTGTTGTTCTATACCACGCCACAACTCCTGTGCGGTGTGGGGCCTGTCCCCCAAACATATGAGTTTCAGACACACCCAGTGCAAACACACACTAGGAAGGAAGTTAACCCTTCCAACACCAGGGAAGGGAAAACATCAACTTAAAGGGGAAGTGCACACAACACATATAACACCCCGTGCACACTGATAAAAGGCACACCTACAACTATAGGAGAGGTTGCCAGGTGCAACCACATGCCTACTGCAGCAAGCTGCCTAGCACCGCTCAGGCCGCTCTGTGTCACAACCAGACAGCTGAGAAGCTCTGACAGAAGCCTTTCAGAACCTCCTCCTTGAGTTCTCTTTGTTGTGCTGTTCAGTTCCTCATCTCGTTAGCCTCTCTCAGCTGTCATCTAGTTGGACTGATTGCTTCCCTTTAAATTCCTCCCCATGGTGCATTACTGGGCGGCTTATACTACTTCCTGGAGTGTGTGTGCATCCTGATCTTGTTTTCCAGTCTGCTACAAAGTTAAGTGCTGAACATTTATCTGTTATTTTCTGTTTGCTGGATCCCAGGTGACCCTGACTCCCTCCGTGTCTGGTGTAGGGAGTCGGCGGTCGTGTCCCCTCACTATTGTAGGGTGTTCAGGGGTTATATAGTCGAGGTACGTGGATATGCAACCATCCACCTCTGGGATCTTTGCATAGGCTGAGCAGCCAGGGAAAGTCTCAGGTCTTGAGCAGGGGTCTCCCTTTTGGTTCCTTAGCTTTGGGATCCACTCAGTCATATATGCATGTTGCTTTGTCTTGTTTCCTGTACACCGTCCGTGACATTATAAGCCGCCAAAACCGTCTCAAGCATGGATCCGGTTTCACCTTTGGCTGAACGCTTCCAGGGTCTTTCATTGGAGGTAGCTGATCTCCGCAAGACTTTTTCTCAGCTTCAAGTGACCGGTTCAGCTGGCGTTCATGGAGTTTGTTCTGAGCCTAAGATCTCGCTCCCGGATACGTGTTCCGGGGGTAGTGAGAATTTTGTGCGTTTTAGAGAGGCTTGCAAACTCTATTTTCGCCTTCTTCCCCATTCCTCTGGTGATGAGGAACGGAGGGTGGGGATTATTATATCGCTGCTCAGGGGTAACGCTCAGTCCTGGGCCTTTTCGCTGCCGGAGGGGGCACGGCCTCTCCGTTCAGTGGATGAATTCTTTTTAGCCCTGGGTCAGATATATGATAATCCGGATCGTATTGCTCTGGCTGAGTCTAGACTATGTCTATTATGCCAGGGTAAACAATCCGCAGAAATATACTGCTCAGAATTTCGGAGATGGGCAGCTGATACTTGTTGGAATGATGCTGCACTCCGAAGTCAATTTTTCCATGGTCTTTCAGAGGGATTGAAAGATGCATTTGCCTTTCATGAGAGGCCTATTTCTTTGGACTGCTATGTCTCAGGCCGTTTGTATTGACAGGCATCTTAGAGAGAGAGGAGAGATGTCCCCTTCCTGTCATACTCAGTCCCAGGACAGTGCAGCGGTCCCATTCTGTGCGCAGGGGTCTCAGTCGCTGTCAGCGCCTTCTAAGCAGGAACCCATGCAGCTGGGGTTGATTGCTTCTGACAATAGAAGATTCAGCTCGAATGGGAGGGTTTGTTTTTGTTGTGGAGGTATAAATCATTTGGCAAATATTTGTCCCTCTAGGAGATTCAGGCAGTTTTCTGGGAGTAATAAAGAAACAAACAGGAAAAAATCTTTTAAAAATGTTCCGTCTGTTACTATTGGCAGGGTTGAGGCGGAAATTGAAGGTTTTCCGTTTGCTTGTAGTTCCCGTTTTGTCCTGCCGTTTTTTGTGAGATTTTTGTGGATAGTGGAGCAGCGGTCAATCTCATTGATAATCAATTTGCAATAACTCATGGTTTCCAGGTGCGCACTTTGGGAAAGGATATTCCTGTTTTTGCTATTGATTCCGCTCCACTTTCTCAGAAATCATTAAAGGGCATAATTCACAATATCCGTTTAATTGTGAGTGATGCTCATGTTGAGGATGTGTCATGTTTCGTCCTTAGCGGTTTGCCTACTCCTCTAGTGTTGGGGCTACCCTGGCTCACTAAACATAACCCCACCATTGATTGGCAAGCGAGGCAAATAAATGGTTGGAGTGACTTTTGCAGAGAGAATTGCCTCACGACATCTGTTTCTGAGGTTGCTACTAAGACTGTACCATCTTTTCTCTCTGAATTTTCAGATGTCTTCTCTGAGAGTGGAGTTCAGGATTTGCCCCCGCACAGGGAGTACGATTGCCCTATTAATCTCATCCCAGACGCCAAGCTGCCTAAATCTCGTTTATACAATCTTTCCCAACCTGAGAGGATCGCTATGCGTGCTTATATCTCTGAGAGTCTGAGAAAAGGACACATACGACCCTCAAAGTCACCTGTTGCCGCTGGTTCTTTCTTTGTTAAGAAAAAAGATGGTTCTTTAAGACCTTGTCTGGATTTCAGGGAGCTGAACAATATCACTATTCGTGACCCTTATCCGCTTCCTCTGATCCCGGACCTGTTTAACCAGGTTGTTGGGGCTAAAGTCTTTTCCAAATTAGATCTAAGAGGGGCATACAACCTGGTCAGAGAAGGAGACAAATGGAAGACGGCCTTCAATACCCCTGAGGGCCATTTTGAAAATTTGGTTATGCCTTTTGGTTTGATGAATGCCCCAGCCGTTTTTCAGCATTTTGTGAACAGCATTTTTTATCATTTGATGGGAAAATTTGTATTAGTGTATTTGGATGACATTTTGATTTTTTCTCCTGATTTCAAAACTCATAAGGAACATTTACGTCAGGTCTTGCTCATCCTGCGGGAGAATAAATTATATGCGAAACTGGAAAAATGTGTGTTTGCGGTTCCAGAAATTCAATTTCTGGGGTTTCTTCTCTCCGCTTCTGGTTTTCGCATGGACCCCGAGAAGGTCCGCGCTGTGCTTGAGTGGGAGCTTCCTGAGAATCAGAAGGCGCTGATGCGCTTTTTGGGCTTTGCCAATTATTACAGGAAGTTTATTTTGAATTATTCCTCTATTGTTAAACCACTCACTGATATGACCAGAAAGGGGGTAGATTTTTCATCTTGGTCAGTAGAGGCGCGTAAGGCTTTTTCTAATATCAAGCAGAGTTTTGCTTCTGCTCCCATCTTGGTGCAACCTGATATTTCTTTACCCTTCATAGTTGAGGTTGATGCTTCTGAGGTGGGTGTGGGGGCGGTCTTGTCTCAGGGTTCCTCTCCTGCCAAATGGCGACCGTGTGCCTTTTTCTCGAAAAAACTCTCCTCCGCAGAGAGAAATTACGATGTGGGAGATAGGGAATTGTTGGCCATCAAGTTGGCTTTTGAGGAATGGCGCCATTGGCTAGAGGGAGCCAGACACCCTATTACCGTATTTACTGACCATAAAAATCTGGCCTACTTGGAGTCAGCCAAGCGTCTGAACCCGAGACAGGCCAGATGGTCTTTGTTCTTTTCTAGGTTTAATTTTGTTGTCACGTTCCGCCCTGGAGTTAAGAATGTGAAGGCAGATGCCCTGTCACGTTGTTTTCCGGGAGGCGGGAATTTTGAAGACCCGGGTCCCATTTTGGCTGAAGGTGTGGTGGTCTTTTTTCTGAATTGGAGGCAGAGGTGCAGGCAGCCCAGTCAGAGGCTCCTGATCTTTGTCCTCCTGGGAGGTTGTTTGTGCCTCTCGCTTTAAGACACAAGATTTTTAAGGAACACCACGATACGGTCCTTGCTGGGCACCCAGGGGCAAGAGCCACACTGGATCTCATCGCTCGGAGATTATGGTGGCCTGCGCTTCGTAAGTCGGTTGAGGGTTTTGTGGCAGCCTGCGAGACTTGCGCTCGTGCCAAAGTCCCTCATTCACGGCCATCAGGTCCTCTCCTTCCCTTACCCATTCCTTCCCGTCCTTGGACACATCTGTCCATGGACTTTATAACGGACCTGCCTCGTTCCTCGGGGAAGATTGTGATACTGGTGGTGGTGGACCGTTTTAGCAAAATGGTGCATTTCATCCCTTTTCCTGGTTTGCCCAATGCTAAGACGCTGGCATTTATTGATCACATTGTCAAATTGCACGGTATTCCTTCAGACATAGTCTCTGATAGGGGCACGCAGTTTGTTTCCAGATTCTGTTCTCGCTTGGGGGTTCGGTTGTCATTCTCTTCTGCTTTCCACCCGCAGTCGAATGGCCAGACAGAGAGCGTCAATCAGAATCTGGAGACATATCTGCGCTGTTTTGTGGCGGAGAATCAAGAGGATTGGTGTTCTTTTCTGTCCCTTGCTGAATTTGCTTTAAATAACCGTCGTCAGGAGTCCTCTGATAAGTCACCATTTTTTGGTGCATATGGGTTTCATCCGCAGTTTGGGACTTTCTCGGGAGAGGGGTCTTCTGGTTTACCTGATGAGGACAGATTCTCCTCGTCTTTGTCATCTATTTGGCAAAAGATTCAGGATAATCTAAAGAGCATGAGTGAGAAATATAAGCGTGTGGCAGATAAGAGACGTGTGCTTGGTCCGGACCTGAATGTTGGTGATCTGGTGTGGTTGTCTACCAAGAATATCAAATTGAAGGTTCCCTCCTGGAAGTTGGGTCCTAGGTTTATTGGGCCTTAC